>NW_010564294.1:0-2379 GCF_000687285.1 Phaethon lepturus | reverse complement strand
GGAAAGAGTTGAATAATTTAGCAGGTTGGTAACATTGCATGAGGTATTTCACTTCTGGATTGGTGCCCTAAACTGTTAGTTGTGACAGAAAGTTTTACATTCTCTAAGGGTGGAGAAGAGACCTCTGTGGAAAGAACTAAATAATTCTTTTTTTTCCTATTCACTCTAAAAAGCTACCACTGCAGATGACCACTCAGGAGATTTTCTCAAGAATGTAACACCGTATTTATCTGCATTTTTAATTAATTTTGACTGAAATCCACTGGATCTGCATTTTTTTACCAAGATCTACTCAACAAGAAGGATTTTACCAGCTTCAGTTGTGCCAGATCATCCAGACTTTGCATACCGCTGTGATGGCTGCCGTCATAACTATGTCTGGTCCTCAAGAAAATTATGAGAAATACAGAATTTCTTGCAAGAATGTGGGGCATATCACCTGTCTTGAATTCAAGTCCAAGAAAAATTTAGACCTGTGTTCACTGTTCATGTAACTTCATTTTAGATCCTACAGATAATTATTCCATGTCACAAAATCAGGCATGCAATGCAGCCCAGCAGCGCAAAAACGCACGCACCTCAAGTACAAGTATGGTGCATCACATCACAGACTCTAGAATCAAATATCCATTCACTTAAAAAACATATTTTAAGGAAGCACCAAAGAGAGCATTCTTCAGTGTTAAAGTATGAGTAAACAAAGATGACTGACAGAAACAAATACAATCAATCAAGATTGTACTGTCATACGCTATACTATGAAGGGGCCCAATATCAAAACAAATACGATTTGTGATAGATAATGAAAAAACAATTTGTAAAGGTTCAAACACAAGTCATTAAATAATTACTTTCTGAGGGCTAGATCACGTAATAGGTGTTCAGCACTTCACAACATGCAGTGTGCCCTCCTCAGCCAATTAAGTTAATCATCACTCAGTACTTTGCTGCATTAGGCACTTCTAATGAACTTCTACATTTTATGTAAGATTTTTAGCTAGATCCCACCTTACAAAATAATGGCTTGTGATAAAATAAGACTCTTTCAGAAACTAAGCTTTGGTTTAGTGAAGCTATCTAACAAATAACTGAACAACGAGAAATTCATTTTTTACCTCTGAAGGCAGGTTTCTTGTATTTCTTTTTTTTAAGCTTAGAACAAGTGTCAGTCCATGGCTTGAAAAAATATTGCACCAGTGAATTAAATATAGAAAAGTGAAGGGGAAACACCATGCCTAGCATTATTAAAAACTGTTTTCCAGAAAGCATCACAGAAACAGATAAATGGAGAAAAAGGATAAAGATACTAGATCAGAAGAATTATAGTATTTTTAAGCAACTTGTTTTTCAAAGTGCATTATAAAGAATGAAACCAAGAGGAAGTTGGAAAAAATCCTAACCAGAGCTTTCAGCAGGCTCTTTACCTCCTAAGAAACAAGCTGTGGAAAAGAGGAGGGGTGCTTTCCCCCCCCCCCGCCCCAAGTGAGCTGTCTCACCATTGCAGATTTTCCCAAGTCCTTACAACTCTAATTAAAATGTGGTAATTGGTTATGTTACCTCAATTACCATGATGCATGGACATTGATGCAAAGTGACACCAATTGAATCCCTTGGGTGTTATACCCCAAGGCCATCCCATTTATCGTGGCCTTATTATTTTCAATTATGTGGCTGGATGTACAGCATACTTTCAAGCCCATACAGATGGGGGTTTTGCTGGACATACAGTGTAGTGTACACATGGCATGACTCAGGAGAACACGAGAAGTAAAAAAAAATTTTTTCAGGAAGCATAGTAGTGTACTTAGTGATCAGACAAATGAATATTTCAGACATTTTCAGGACAATGTGAGAATTACAGCACCTTAACCCAAATTGACTTAGCTCAAAATCTTCATTTTAAAAGCATGATTAATACCGTCCCTTCAATAATTAGCCCTCTCTGTTGAATAAGAAAAGAGATTGTCTGCTCCATAAACCAGATATGTTTCTCTTTCAATGAATGGGCAGTCTGGAGAAAAAGCCGTTTCTCCAGTCACCAGAAAGGCAGGAATACTGAATTGCAACTTAAGAAGTAAAATTCATTAGAAACCACAGTATCTCTCCCAGACACAACAGTTTTATATACGCCAATAAAACAGTCCCAGAAAAGTGAATTTCCATGGTCACCTCATTTTAGCTTTCTATACAGAGACCAGGTGACCCGCCTAGTGGATGAGGGAAGGGCTGTGGATGTTGTCTACCTGGACTTTACTAAAGCCTTTGACAGCATCTTCCACAGCATTCCCCTGGGGAAACTGGCAGCTCATAGCTTAGATAGGTGTACTCTTTGCTGGGTAAAATACTGTCTGGACAGCTGAGCCCAGAGAGTCGTGGTGA
>NW_010564293.1:20868-29957 GCF_000687285.1 Phaethon lepturus | reverse complement strand
GGGGAAGAAGGGCCATGAGGAGAGGGGGACCGACTGGTGGCCAAGTCACAGGATGCAGTTTTAGGAGCTGCTGCCCAAAGGGATCATCGCTCCCCTCTCTCATGTCCTCCAGCGTTCCCCAGGTGCTCCCCCTCCGCATCTGTGCTGCTGTGCGCCGGGACCAGCCGGCGCAGGGGCTGCGGGGGGAGATCAGCCCAACGACGAAAGCGTCGGGTCCCTCATCCGTGACAGCTTGTGCTGGTTCAACAGCCAAAGGAGTAGAGGCGGAGCGGGCAGCTGGGGGACGGGGGGGCCACCCCAGCCCTCGGCCGGCAGAAGGCAGTGTTAAAACCAGACATCTTGAGGCCCCGTGCATTGGGGCGAGAGGCAGAGAGCGGCAGTCCGTGCAGCACGGGGGGAAGCGAGGGCCGCATCCTCTTCCCTCTCCCATGCAAGCTGATCCAGCTTAAAAGAGAAAAATATATGTCCCCCATCCCTGTATTTACTGTGCGAGCTCTTTCTAGCATTAAAGCAAGGCACGTGGACCTGCCTCTAAAACTAAATCAAGCCCCCAAGACCTAAACTTCTGGCAAGCCTGATGTGGCAGCACCTCTTTACTGTGTAACCCTGTCCCACGTTAGAGTCCAGTATTTCCAACCAGTGCTAAAAACAATGTTTATTGCTTTTGTTTTGTTACCTGTTTTTACTCATCCAGTGACACAGAGAACCGAACGGCAGGTACAAGTAAAAATAGCTGTGTTGACACTGATCGTTTCTAAATGAGCTGAAATGTGTGTTTTAACACGCAGACTGGTTTGTTTTAGTTCACAAATGCCCTCAAAGTGTTTCACAACTGTTCAGATTTCAAGACATGTCTTTTTCAGCACTAGCCTTTTTTTTGTTGGGTTTTTTTTCTCAAGATTTAAAAAATATTTTGGTTTTCTGTGCCCGTATCCATTATTGCTCCATCCTTAGCTACCTTTCATCATTTATCACTTACTTTTACTTTCTGCATACTTCGGTGTCGGTTTTCTCCACTTCCTTTATTTTCCCAATGAGAATGTAGATAACTTTCTTGTTTTCCTACCAGCATTTATGAATCAAGCTCAAACTCTATTTGTAATAGTCCCGCGAAGAATGGAGACTGTCATTTCCTTTGCAGCTGTAGAATTGGCTCTGTTTGTTTAATGGTAGTCATCTATCTTTATTCTCCAGAAGTGCAACTCCTCAAGGGCAAGGCTTTCAAGCATGCAGAGACAAAAAGTTCTTCATTTGAAAACAATTATTTCATAATGCACCAAAATGAGGGACTCGAGTGAGGATTTAATTACCATTTCACCAAAATCCCTGGATGCTTAGGCCTTCTGAGTACAGGAGCGCATGGTGAAGGCATGTAGCAAATGGAGCTTGAAACAGAGCAGTGTGTGGTTCTGCAGAGAAACTCCATTGTAGTTGAAGGTGCATTTCCTTTTCTGTATATCTGTATCCATACATAACTTCAGTGCAGGCCTTCTGCCACATTCTAGACCCAAGGGCTGGCTTGTCTTTGTCAGCTCTGCTACACTGGTTTATTTTTCTCATAATAATGACCTTGCCTAGCTGCCAGGCCAAACATCAAATTGAGACCCAAGTCTCCTTGCTTTGCCCCAGATTGACTCTATGCTTACTGCTGTCTTAGCCCAGGGTGGATTTTAGAATTAAATCTACAGAGACACTTGGATTTTCAGAAGAAATCTTGAATTTTGGAATTATACTTTTAGTCTTCACAGGTTGCTCCAACTCCTCAGTCTTAGTTTCTAGAATAAGTTTTCCACTGGATAGTAATTTGCAGGTTGGTTGTATTTTATGCCTAAACTACTTTACAATGCCCCATAAACGTTATGTTAACTGAGTTTTTGATTACACCATTTTCTCTATGGTCTAGCCGAAATGGGGTTATCCCCAGGCAAACTTCAGATTATCTTTTCACTTTCTGCCTGGTTTAGCATAACACAAATTGCTAGTGATTAAATTTGCATGACTTAAGAAGTTATTGGACTTCAGCTGGAAGTTGCTGTCTCTCAGCTTGAAAGTGATTCTAGCAAGGCCGTTTCACTTCATGGGGAAGCAACTTCCAGCTGTGGGGAAAGAGACTTCCCTCTCGATATCCTGATTTCATTGATACCAGGCAGCCTAGCTAGAAACTCTGATTTCTGCCACTATTTACCTATTTGATCTCCTTGGCAACTATATTTCCAGAGGACAGTTTATGAAGCCTAAAGCAGGAGAAGCTTTCCCCTGTCGCTGCATGCCTAATGTGAGCACTGACACTTCCACGCTAGTATTATACAAAATGCAGAGTATTTCACTCATTTTTCAGTGTAAATCGTTATAATCAGCAACCAGTTTGTGTTTCCAGCAAGGATGGATCCTAACTGTTGTAAATATATGTTTCTAGATTTTGTTGTTCACCAGATTTTGCCCTACCAGTCAGTTTCAGTGGATACGTTCAACTCAAAGAATGATGTGTTTGTAGCCATTGCACAACCCAGCATGGAGAACTGCATGGTGCTGGAGTGGGATCACATTGAAATGAATTTCAGGAGTTATGACAATATCACAGGTATATGAACACTGGGATTCCAGTCATTGTTGAACTGTTGGTGTTTCACAAGCATGAGATTCATAGATGGCACCAGTTGATGGTTTTCTGTCCTGAATCTGTGCTGAATTTGGCAGATCAAAGTGTGTAATGTTTGGACGTGAGTGGCTTCATGGTGTAGTGCATCTTGTTAATACATGCACTTTTAACCTCACTGTAGGACACAAGCTAGGCTTTCTCTGCCTGATCTCATAAATTGTTCTAATACTAACAACTATTCTGTCCCTAACCAACACTTGTGGTGCCATACAGAGCTCAGTCACGCTATGACAGCAAGGACAGAGTCTTTAGATCTGTTACATGCTGCCCAATTTCCCAGTTACTTCAGGCTACTGGTTCTGAGGTCTCAGGAGCTAAACTTATCTGTGGAGCATCCTTCCCTCCTGTTTCTTGTTAGGTGTGATAGATTATTTTCTTACCTTGCATTTTAGGAAAAAAAAGAGTATGCTGCATCTTGTTCTGGTGTTGTGGGAAGTCTGCAAAGGCAGCAAGCACCTACCTCCTCAGATCAGCTGTTGTGTGTCAATGAAAGTTTACAAGATACTACCCCTCTGTCAGGAAATTTTAGAAATGAAAAATTTTGCTTTTTTAGGTTTCATTGTGTTTTGGTAGATTAGGAGAAAATATGTACCAGTGGATGTAAATTGAGAAATAGATGGCCCAAAGAGAGCTAGCAGAGCTCTAGAAAAGCTCTGGAAATGAACTTGAGAGTTTAGGCAATTTCCAAAGACAGCTGTCTTCCAGATGTATTTCATTTTACTGTGAATGATGTGATGAGGAGACCCTTCTGCTGGGGGCTTGTGTCCTAGCTCCACACCCAACGTATGTGCCCAGACTCATTTCTTAAATGACCACCATGTGTTCCTGGAAGGTCCAAGCTTAAGCTCTGGGCTCTGAAATGTGGGCAAGAGACTTTTGCCAGGGGATGCAGACATGTAAAGAGTTTTGTGGAGCCTAAAAAGTGTTTTGTAGAGCTCAGGAGCCAGCTTTGCGCTCCATGGGGACTTCATTACTAACTGTACGCTGGGCATGCGGATATCTGAATTTAGCCCTTTACAACATGGGCTTCTGGACCTGAACTAGTTGTCAAGATTGCTTTTAGAGTCAACATGCAGAGAATAGGCGTTGCTGTCCTCTGCAAAAGAAGATATCTATGGACCAGGTGAAATCTTTTCTAGGGTGCTTTTTGACTAAGTTAGACCAGAAAGAGCCTGGATGATCAGCTCGAGCATTCATGTCTATGCTGCAGATAGATACCTTACAGTACTTGACGTGAATCCCACTCCTCCTACACTGGAAGGGTGGTAGATCATCCGAGGCTGGGTGTGAAACAACAATGGATAGAGGACCAGGAGAGGTGCCAGGGCGAGTCTCCTGTAGTGACTGTGACCAAGCACACATAGGGGAATCTGTGCAAGTTACAGTTCTACTTAAACTGTGCACTTCAGAGAGGAATTCCTCTCTTCTTCCAACAAAACCTTTTGTAAATAGTCTGATTGTTACTTTTTTGATGTGGTTTTTGTATAGTGACTTGACATTCTCAAAATGGACCATAACCCAATCTGATCTAATCTGGGAACTGCGATATTCCTAAATATTTCTAGTTTAACATACTCTCACGAATACTTAACAGAAACAACAGAGTTAGATTTATCTTTTTCATCCTGGTGTCAGGTGATATATCCACAAGGTGCATCAATATTTCTATTTACAGTAGCAAAAAGTTCACCGTGGCCCTCTTGGAACACAAAAAATAGACTATATTTCATTCTTCTAGTTAAGCTGGAAAGATAAATATTCCAAGAATAAGAGAATTTCAGATTCCTGCTTTCATGAGATAACAACTCTTGTTATTTTGGAATAATAAAATTTGTCTTAAATTATTGTTTTGGTTATTAGGGGGCATGTGTTTGAACAAACAAAAAAAGTATTCTGGATAAAAAGGAATGAGCATTTTAGGGTGCATCATACTTGCACACCTTGGGGGGTGTGACATTTACAACATTTGAAGTCATCTTTCAAGTTACTGGGGAGAAGAAAGCATGAAAAGAAGCTCTGAAGATGTGTGGCAGAAGACAAAATTATGAGATGGTGCAGATTTAAAAAAGGGGAGGGGTGATTTGGGAATCTGTCTGTGGTTTAAAGGGTGCTTGCTACTGTGCTAATATTTGTGCTTTTTTTTTTTTCTTTGGGCAATAGGTCAGTCCATAGTGGGATGTAAAGCCATTCTTGTTGGTGACCAAGTCTTTGTGGTGGTGGCACAGCTCTTTGGTGGCTCACACATTTACAAGTATGATGAAAGCTGGACAAAGTTTGTCAAATTCCAGGATATCGAAGTGTCTCGCATTTCCAAGCCGAATGATATAGAGTTTTTTGAGATAGACAGTGAAATGTTTTTTGTCATAGCAGATAGCTCTAAAGCAGGTTTGTCCACAGTGTACAAGTGGAATAACAAAGGATTTTACTCATACCAGTCTCTTCACGAGTGGTTCAGGGACACTGATGCTGAGTTTCTTGATATAGATGGGAAATCACATTTAATCCTCTCTAGCCGTTCCCAGGTTCCCATTATACTGCAGTGGAACAAAGTTTCCAAAAAGTTCATCCCACACAGTGAAATCCCCAACATGGAAGATGTCTTGGCTGTGAAGAGTTTCAGGATGCAAGATAACCTGTACATCACGCTCACGAGATTCATTGGTGACTCCAGAGTTATGAAATGGAATAGCAAACAGTTTGTGGAGATACAGGCTCTTCCATCCCGAGGAGCCATGGCGCTGCAGCCTTTCTCCTTCAAGAATAATCACTACCTAGCCTTGGGAAGTGACTATACCTTCTCCCAGATTTACCAGTGGGATGGTGAAAAGAAGATCTTCAGATTATTTAAAGAAATCTATGTGCAAGCACCACGGTCTTTCACAGCTGTGTCAACAGATCGGAGAGATTTCTTCTTTGCCTCTAGTTTTAAAGGAAACACTCAAATATTTGAACATATCATCATTGACTTGAGTTTATGAAAAGCTGCTGGAGTAAAATTCATGTAGAAAAAACATTTATACACAAACAAAACAAAAAGACACCTTTCCAAAAACAGGGTGCACCTATGGAGTATGATGACATTTTCTGAACTTTTCAAACTTGCATATTAATCAGGGATTGCATTTACTTGGTTACTGCATGGCATGTCTGTTTTATCCTTTTTCAGACACTTTGCAATCTGTAGTCATTCGGAGGAGAGTGCAGTGCATTAGGATGAATGTTGACATCTAAGAGAATGATCTAAATTTTACCCAGAAGACTACCTTGAATTGAACATCTCATAACGAAAGTGAAGAGTAAAACATACAAAGCATAGAAATTATCTGGACTCTTAAACTAACATGTTAGTAATGATTTTAAGATTAGAACCAGTTTTTTATGGTTGCTGATGAATTGTAAAAGTGAACAGCAGTGTTCCAGAATACACTTTATTTTGGTTTCTTGAGGTCTGTCTTCAAAATCTGTCTTTGTGGTTTATAGTAAGACTGAGGCGTCATTTTAATTTGTTGTAGATTAAAGGGAAAGGCAAAATCTATTGCCATTTTTTTTCCGTTAATCACTATCTCAGCAACAGCTTGTGCATGACAAATAGCCCAGCCCACAGTAATTGGGTAGCCCGGAGAAGAAGGGTATGTCACTTCTAGACTGTGAGATCTTAACAAGTTAACATAGACAGACAGTAACAGAGGTCTGCTTGGTGCCATGAATGAATCGACTACCCATTCTGTCCACTTTCTGTTTTAATAGGTATTCCAGAAATCCACCCCATTTTGCCCTAATTCACACTCTTCCTGATGATCCCAGTAGATTCTGGGATGTTTTAACAAGTAAATCTGTAGTGATCTCTCATTCTAGGAGACACAGCTCAAGTTTAGCCTGAAACACACAACTACATTCATGTTCTCCCATGTTGTAGCTTGTCTGTACGCGATGAGATGAGTTATTCTGCAGTGTTCTCCCCTCAGCACAGCTCAGAAGCAATAAATTCGGGTTTTGGTCATCACAACCTTTATTTGGGGAATCCTCCTTCTGGCTGAGGTTTAAATATGACCTTGGTATCACCAAGTCTTTTGAAACCAAGGCAGCTGGACCTGTTTCATGCTAGAGCTAACTCTGGCTCCAAGAAGAAGGGTTTCCTCTTGGTAGCTCCTGGCTTTTGCCAGGATGCCAAACTACTGAAGGTTAAACAGGAGGATTTGAACAGACTGTGCTGCTGTGTATTTTGGGTGGCTACAGACTAAGGCATGCAGTTACCCTAAATAGGGCAGTCCTGGCACGCAGAGCCTCTGTCAGGATAACAGCTAGGGACTGTTCTCCTGGAAAGTCTCTCCACCATCCTTACCCAACGAAGTTGTGTTTCATATTGTTTGTTCACTTACACAATATGTTTCTTGAAGTTTCATACCACTTAGCATATTAGGTTGTCAAGGCATATATCATGTCTTGCTGCTGCAAGGCTGCCTTGGATAATAGGGAGGCTTTGCGTAAAGCAGGCAGAGCAAAGGAAACTGTCCTTTAAATCTTCATACTCCGGGCTATCTCACCATCTCTGTGCTGATTGAACGTTATGTTTTCGCCCTGGACATATGAAACATGGTCTGTTGTGAAAAGTAGAGATGTTGTCACAGGCTTTCCAACATCCAAGATGTGAACGGTGCTGCAGAAGAGGATTATGCACAAGGACTCCCGTGAGGAGTCCTTGTCACCTAACCAGTGACCTGCAATATCACAGCCTTCCCCAACTTCTGTCTCGCTGCTATGAGATAAAATTATTACTGTCAGAGACATAACTGATTTTATTCCATTTTTAAATGACATGTTAATTTTTCCCTGTAGAGGTGCTCATCCTGGTTTTATTTTTAATTACATTGGCAACGTAGCCCATCCAGCCTTCTGAAGTATTGCATTCTGCCCTCCAAATCCGAATGCAGTGTCAGTCCCGTTGGTTCAACCAGACCAGTAGATGCAAACCAACCCTCTGCAGCAGGTTTTAGCAACACCTCTCCTAGGATTAAGCTAATAAATCTGACAAAATGAGATGATTCATATGTCTGCCAGTGAATGCAATTTCTTACCATGTTCCCAGTTTACTTTTTAAAGCCAGTATGGCTGGCAAACGATGTTTCTTTAAACTGTGTTGTGGGAAGGCATTTTTTTATTGCTTTTCTGTCCAGCATGCATGTTTAGACAGAGTCAGATATGCTGTCAAGGAGAGGCATTTCTGAGTGCACCAGTGCTTTTTTGTAGGGCTCACTGTGAGTACAGTTCACTCAGCAAGGGGCGTCAGTCAGAGCTAAAAGCTACTTTAAAGAAGGTGGATCTTGGCATTTTTCACTTGGAGGGAAGCAAGAGGATGGAGTAAAAAGGGCTTGTATATCTAATACCAGGAGCTGTACTGTTTCGAGAGCCAAGAGGATTTTGAGACTTGGCTATCAAGTTGAATTAAATTAAAATGGTCTCTGCAGAGGCAGGCTTAATAAAGAGGATAAAGTGATCCACAGGAGTCTAGCTCATTCACACGGGACCAGAAGAAGAGAGTGAGGGAAATGAATTCTGCTGCAGCTGGGTGGCCGTGTTGGTTGGTCAGAAAGCCCAGTTCAGCATCCCTCCCGGCTTCAGGAGGAGCCTGGAGTCGGAGGCTCGGGGAGGCTGGCGCGCCTCTTCTGCTGAGTTAGCACACAGGAGGTCAAAGCAGCTAAGAGGGAGAGCAAAAAAGCACGAGTTGATAAAGAAGAGGGGTTATGGTCATTTCTCAGGTTTAAACAAGGCAGTGTCTCAAAAGGAGCCTTGTTCTGCTCTTCCTGCTCCCAAGGAAAACCTGCAGGATGAAGGTGTAACAACAGAAATCACTAAGCATCGAAAATACTTTCTCCCTTCCAAAGGCAACAACAGTTTTGTCTCCATGGCCTATAGTCTGTAATAGAAATTGTTTTGAGTAGTAAATAAACTATGCATATCCATAATATACTGCAACTGTTAGACCATCAGGGCAGTGAGAAAGGAAAACAGAACATGCCACCTGGTAATTTTTAATGTATGCTAAAATACATACAATATGTAAAGAACAGTAGTTTATATAAGCATAAATTTAATACAGTGTGCTAGCTACAGTGGGAGCATTTTAAGGCTGTATATACACAGAGCTTTTTTTAGTCGAGAGGCGCTGGTGCAATCTATGCTACTGACACGCGTATGTACTCTTTCCATGTACGAATAAAATGTTAATGAGACTAACAGTGGTGCGTTGTGTGTGTTAAAATATCCACACTGTGAAGATCCACACTGCCAGAGAGATGGGCAAGGTGGGCAAACGGGTCCTTGTCCATTTATGATTGGGTTTGGCTTTGAAGGTGTGGAGGAAGCCGTGCTCAGCTTAGTTAAACTCAGTTTCTGTGCCTGAGGTAGCTCGGACCTCCCAAGTGTTTGCTGC
>NW_010564293.1:0-20837 GCF_000687285.1 Phaethon lepturus | reverse complement strand
GTCCGTCTCCCCCACGTTCCCCTTCTCTCTTTCCTTACACCCCATCTAGTGTTAGCAAGTATGTAATGCAGCTATTACTACGATTTTCGGTTCATATTAAACTCGGTTGTTTCCTTTCTTTCTTACCACAAAACCAAGAGATCTTCATTTTCAAAATAATCTTCAAAAGATACTTAAGATACTGAAGCGGGTTTCTTACACACGGAGTGGATAGGAGCCAAGCCCTAAAATTAATCCCTAGACTTTCAGATCTTCACTGTGGAGTCTCTTAGGATTTATTAAATTTTACTGAATCATTGGCATTTACTCTGAAATTGCACAAATAAACATCAATCTATCAAGAGTGAACATATTTTATTTAAAGCAATCCTTAAGCACTATCCACTGATCTTGCTAGTCACTAACGCAGGGAATAATTCTTTCTGTTTCCTCTTCTTTCTTCACAAACAGCGCAATTGTCTGTAACTAATTATAGGCTTGTGCAATCAAAGACATGTCTGACATACCATAATGGGATGCAATTGCTCCGGGATCATTGCTTTCCTTTTGGGTATTCCACCTTTTTATGAGTCAGCAGCCCTTGTGGTGTGGTTCACTGAAACTCCACCATAGCTCAAACGGCAGCTTCACATCAGTACCGTTTCCCCACCTGCCCTCCCCCGGTTGCTTTGCCCTTGCTAAGTGAACATTTTTTTCCCACCCTTTACCACCTTCTTCAAATCTTCCTCGGAAAGTTTCTGTTCCTCCGTGAAAGTCACAGCAAGATACCAAGAGAAAAGCATTCCCAAAGATGGTCACTGCTCTGCACATTTCAAGGGGAAGACTGAGCAGGGGCTTTTTGAAAGGTCAAGCTGAAGGCAAATGTGTAAGAAAGAGCTGTAAGAGATCCACTCACCCCCTCGAAGTCCTGCTACCCCCTGTCCTACAGACCTGAGCTGCTGCCACCGCTCCCTCTTGGCAGCAGTGCTCACAGACAGGAATCACAGAGACTTTTTCACTCCCTAACCCAGAAGAAATGGAGCCGAGCTGCTAATACCATTTTTTTTTTCCTTCCCTAGTATCTGGGAACCAGCTCCTTAACCTCTCTTGCATTCTCTGTACAGTCACAGCCTCCTTTTTGAGAAACTCCAGGCTAGATGACCTAATGGGCTTCAAAACTGACCTTCAAAATCTGACAAAACCAGCTGGCCACGTGGTGCGAGAGCCTCCACAAAACAAGAGACTGATACTGTGAAAGGATTTCAAATGATAGCTAAAGAAACTTAATCCATCCCCCTACTCAGAGTTTGGTGGAAAACAAGGAAAGCAGGCAGCAGAAGTTTAATATAAATACTATTGAAGTAGAGATTAGAAAACTAGAAATGGTGAGGCCGTAGACAAATGTTTAGTTACCTTGCAGGAAACAAATCATATTTTCTAAGCACAGAGATAAATCAATGTGAGATCAGGGAATCAGGAAGAAGAAAAAATATGTTTCTAAATAAAGGAAAGGAATAGGAGTGACAGCATATGAAGTGTGAGTTTACTTAATTGCTGTGTAGAGAAAGTATCTAAGTGCCTTTCCAAGGTCACTCAGAGAATGCAATCCACATTATTTTCCTTTCCAGAGTCACCCTAGTTTATGCTTAATTAAACTATGCAAGCTCTGCACACTCTAGAAAATGCCCTTTTTATTACATCGTAGGCAATTTGCATTTCTGAAGGGCATTTGGGAACCATGACATCACCAGAGTGAAGGGCTTCTGGTAGCATTGCTCCCATTTTTATTCATTTGTAATTGTTGACTTTTATTCCAAAGTTCGTTTCTATTTCCTACTTGGACATTAGCACTGGATTGTACAAGAATGCTCATTTTTCAACTTCAACGGCCGTTCCAGTTCTTCTGACTCAGCAGCCCCTTGGGGCTGACTCATCCTCCAGCTGCAGGTGTGCCCTGACAATTAATTCTCCATTTTAGTCCCGTGAATGGAAGGCCAGTGGGTCAAGAAAGTGCTCATCACCCACTGCTGGTGGGGTCAGTGTGGATGGAGCCTGGGCTGGCACACAGGAGGGGGCTGCACTGCTCTCTGCATGTTGATTACCGGCTCTCTTCCATTTCTTTCTCTTCTGGCCTTGCCAGTATGGTAGATGGTTTTGCCAGAGTCTTACAGAGAGCGAAGTACCAACTGAAGCCAGGATGGTGCAGATTTACTTGGGATGCTTCTGAGAGCAAGCTAGAAATAGAAAGGGGAAAGAGAAGTTAAATCAGGAACTCTGGTTAATGACATCTGCCTACTATTTGTTCGTAAACTCTGTAGCCCAGGGGTCTCCTTGGATCCCCAGCTGCTCTTGGGTCCTGCTGACAACATTTTCTGACTCCACTTTGTACCATTAGCGTCTGGGGAGAAAAGTGCAGGCCTTTCATTTTGGAGGAAGGCTCATTACAATTATCTGTGCCTCTGTCACCTCGGGATCTGATTACGGTGCTGGGGTTGCACCTTGAAATCGTTACAATTAAGACTTAATGAAGTGAGTAACTACAGAGTCCTGCAGTTACTTCCCACCAACTTATTGCCTCTGCCTCTCCCGTAGGAATAGCTACCTTCTGATTTTTACAATTTTTAGAAAGTGAAGCCTCACGTTCTGAGTTTGTCCTATAAAATCCCACACGGTCGGGACTCTGAGAGCCTGGGTAGCTCTCCTTCCCTGCCACAACACAGGCTGGATGAGCTAGGAGCATGCTGCTGGCTGAAAATGGGTGCAGGTAGGAGAGAGGAAAAAAAAAGAAAATAACATTCACTGCTTTTTGGGCTGGAAAATGATAAGGAAATTCTGGGTGACAACCATGTGGAGAGGGCTGTGCTCACGTCCATGCTGAATCCCAGCCCCGCTCCGTGCAGCCGACGCGCCTGGGCCGGTGCTGCGGGAGCTCCATGGCTCCCATTTGGTTTATCCCAATGTGCATTAAGGATGTGCCTGACCTAAGCCAAGAGAGCAAAGTGAAATACAAAACTAACTGGCACTTTAATGCCTCCTTGCCACCTTTGGCTTGAAATGGAGCGTACGCGTGTGCAGACAGACTTCCTGATCCCATGCGGCCCCGCCAATAACAAGTAGTGATTGGTTCCTTTACTTTTCTCAGATACGGATCAAGACAGATTTGGGGGTAGAATGGAAGGTAATAGAGACTTTATCTCCTTTCAATTTTCTTTCTTTCCCCTTTGCCCCCAATTTATTTGCCTCTGTCTTCCTAATCGCTGGGAGATTATTATGTCTGAATCATCAGACGTGAAGAACCGTATGCCATTTTCCCTTAAATGACAGCCGAGATATTTATCTTTATTGTTGTAGGGAGACTCATATCAACATCTGCAGGTCAGATGAGGATAATTTGCCTTTTGGTATTTTTGATGGACTACCAATGAGGGCCAGCTGGTGCAAATCCTGGCCCTTTGGTGTGGCAGGCAGAGGAGAACAAAGAGGTTCTTGTAGCTTGGCATCAGGCAGCTCCACGACCTTTATTTCTCAGTAAAGAGAGCAGCTTCCCCATGGAAGGTGCAGAGGGAAATGCTAAACTACCTATCTATGAAAGTTATGAATTAAAAAACTTCTTTTAAAAATACTTTGACTTCAGTGTCCTGCTCTACTCTGCAATATTTTGGCAAATGTAACTAGGATTTTGAACACGGTACTGGTAGCCTTTGTGATGTTGCTTGGTATGGGGGTTGCAGGAATTATTTATAAAATGCCTGAAGATTTAGGGTAAGCAGAGATTTAGTAGCAAGGGGCAGGAGGAGGATGCAGATGGGAAAAAGTCACTTTCTGATGTGCTAACAGCTGTAGGAGTAGGGGGATGAGAACTACCCTTTGAATTTGTGAGTTCATAGAGATGCTGAAAGCTCCAGGCTGCCAAGCGGAGTTGTAGATGTCTTTGTCATCGGACTGTAGGCACTGGGCCTTTTGGTGAGATCCTCTTCAGTGAGCACTGGGAGGGAAGAATCCACTTGCAATATGTGGGCCGTTAAGAGAGGCATGCAAGTCAAGAAGAGCTCTCTGCAGTAAGAAATGCTGCATGTTTGCTGCAGTCATCAGTAGAGGCAATGCTAGGCTCCTTAGGAAACATTGCAGGAATGTTCACTTTTTCAACTGTTATCAATTCCTTATTGGCATTGTCTCTAGTGTTTTCTTTCGTGAGGCTCCTTCTCTAGGTCTTATTTAGTGAGCTGAATTTTAATTGTCTTTTCTACCTTCTTTCCTATTCTGTCCGTGTTGGTCAGGCCCGTGATAGGAAGGATCAATGGAGCCAAGGCATTCAGGTATTGGAAAGGCTGTCAGATCACGACCTGAGCCAAAAGAGAAAAAGTCACAGAATCACAGCATGGCTGAGTTTGGAAGAGACCTCTGGAGGTCATCTGGTCCAACTCCCCTGCTCAAGCAGGGTCACCTAGAGCCAGTTGCTCAGGACCACTCTGGACAGCTTTTGAGTATCTCCAAGGATGGAGACTCCACAAGCTCTCTGGGAAACCTGTTCCAGTGCTCGGTCACGCTCACAGTGAAAGTTTTTCCTTTTGTTCATTTTTTTCTGTACAGTCAAGCCCTCCCTGTAGAAGGGGAGCAAAGAATATACTGCTTATAACTACTTGCATAGAAAATCCAGCCATTCTAAGAATATTTAATTCTCTGTTCCTCTTATCCTCGTCAGAATGTATATAGATGAAATCACTTCCATGTCATTTGCGGCACCAAAGTGTTCCTAAGTATAGACTTAGCTTCGTGACCTTGTAGTGAATGTCAGCAGTCGGTTAAGTCACCACTTAGCACTGACACTGAAGCTATTTAGGAAGTAATGAGTTGGCACAGCATACTAAGTTCTGGAATAACTGGGAGCTTGCTAATGTCTGATGCATGCCCCACACAGTGGTATAATTTAGGGAAGAGAGTGAGTCACTCCTACTGCTCCCAACTGCAGCCCAAGGCATTAAGTTTGTCTTCACTAAAAACACCTCAGGCTCATCCATGGGTTTCTTCCCTGCTGTACTTCACCTTCACTTATCTACACTGACAGCTGGCTCAGGATCTCTTTTAACCCAAGAAGACCAACCATCTGTAGTTATCCATGAATACTGTGACATTGAGGTAAACACTGTAAACATTATCTAGAGTCATAACAACGATGACAAAATGGTCTTCCGCAAACCTTCTGATGTGAAGTGGGTCATGAGTTGCTCCTGCAGTCTCCCCATGGGTGGGCTAAGGAGAATGTTTACTGGGCCTTCTCTTATTTGTAAGACCTTGGGCAGTAGGAAAGCTCAACCCTCCCCTATCCTGAGAGGAGACAGGGTCTGTTATCCCGGACCTGGGGCTCACTAGAGCCTACTCTTGGAAATAAGAATAGATAAGCAACCCACTTCGTTCCTTGGAAATGATGTGTGGCTGTTGGGCACAGGCATCATCTGAGGATGTGCAGGTCTTTGGGCAAAAGACAGAGCGCTACAAGCAGCAGCTTTGAATTTCTTTGAGAAACAGAAAATGGGGATGGGAGCTCGTTCCTACCTGTAGAGGGCACAGTGTGTGGCAACTGCTCCTGCAGCTTATTTTGTACAAAGCAAGTTTTAGTCAGAAGCACCTGATTTACATGAACAATTCAGCAAGAGAAACTCGGAGGAGGTTTGTTCCAATTCATAAGGATGGGGTTTGGGCTTTCCCTTCCCTTATTTCATTAAAACTGGTAATTGTTGTAACGAAGAAACCACGGCACAGCACAGAGTTACAAACCCTCTTGTGTGGGAGAGCAGAAAGGACATCTGGACGCTCACACCAGCTTCCAGCACTCCCTTCTTTTTGCAGCATGAGTAGGTACTTTTGGTATTAAGTAGGTACTCGAATGGGCCACCATGGTGTGCTGGCTGATGACCCTTCAGTTGGGGGCACTACCTCCAGTAGATATCATATTTGCATAATTCTATATTTTTGTTTCATGTTCTCAAATCAAGACCAGTCTAGTTCCTCTATGAAGATACAAATATATTCCTGTGAGGAGTACACAGCTTCAGTCTGAGCAAGACAGACTACCTCTTTCACTGAGTTTGTTCTTTAGTGTCAACAAATCAAATCTGAATTTGTTCAGTTTAAATATATTTTCAGAAAAATCCACTGTTGGATACATCCTATTACACAAGTGTATGAAAATCAAAGTAAAAATGATTAGGAAAGGTTTCTTTTTTTTTTTTCCCCCTATTTTTCCTCTCTCTGAAATCTTTCACATGCAGATGTTGATGGTTTGTCAAGCACACAAAGCCAGCTCCGTTTCTGCAGATGCAAGGAAATAGAATATCTAAGGAAATTGCAAAGAGTAGAAGCAAATGAAAGATCTTTTTCAATAACGTGCAAGGTTACGGAAAACAAGGATATTCATGAACCTTCTAAAACTGAATACAAAGCAATGAGATTGTATTTACTTTAACAAAAGAGCTTTCTTTTGTCTCTTCGTATTTAACCCCAAATTATTTGCATTGCCTCCTATGGCAATAAATTCAATCCTTTGGAAAGGTATTTGCCTTTTGCTAGTAACATCTATTACAATAAAACATATGACATTTATTCTCAAGAGCTGTATGGGAGATACAGAGAGAAATTCAAGAAAGGTAAGAGAGAGCTATTATACCATGTGTTCAGCACACCAAACTACTTAACCTCTAGTCTCTAGTCTTTCGCTCTGCAGGTCAGCAGGCATTTGAAGTGTTGCCAAGATAACATACTCCTTTTGCATGGACTAGAGATTGCTCGGTAGTGACCTCTCTGCCTAGTTAAAGGCTGCACTGAAAAAAGACTGCATGTGTTTGGGGATTTCTGCCTCGTCCTGCTCGGCTGCATACTGAGAAAGACCGTGCAGGTAGTGATTACCAGCAAGTTGTCAGATGCCTTTCAAGAAATAGCATGCAAGAACGACTTCAGTTGGTGCGAGTTCGCTTTGGTTTACTTCTCAGCAGATAGCTAGATAGACGAGAGAAACGCCAAGAGCCCCGTGTTTGATCTGTGTGATTGCGGCACCTCTGGGGACCAGGAGGAACGGGAGGGCAGGCAGGTTTGCCCATCCAACAGGGGTGGATGGCTGAGGCAAAGCACCGCACCGACACAGCGCTTCTGGGCTGGTAGATCCTCCAGTGTCCGCACTGTGCAAGGGTTTATTGCGCTGGGCATCGTTGAACTGCATGCCGCTGGAGGTGTGCCACTGTGCTTCAGCAGCTGTAAATTTGGTATCCTTGCCAGAGGTAAAGAAGGGATCCTCTTTTTTGTTTCTGACCTTCTGTGATGAAAGGGAAAAGGTTACTTCGAAGATCTTTCCTTGCATAGTCCACCTATCTTCAATTCCTCTGTTGACACCTGAGATTTACAGTAAGTGATGTGGGGTTATGAGCAGCTCAGGCAGTGGAGAGCTGTTCCTGTTCTGGAGAGGGAGTGGTTTCCAGCCAGGAAGACCACATGCTGAACTGAGCCTTCTCGGCTCCAATCGTTGGTGCAACCTACAGCCAGAGGTGGTATGGAGCAATGACACCAACCCATGCCTCTGCAGCGAGAGATGGTGCTGGCTGCGGAGGGCAGCAGAGCGGAGTGGACTTCAGTGAGTGCTCATCTGTTTAACTTCCTAATAAACTGCATCATTACAGTAGGCCAAGCAGTGACTTGCTGCCCTTGAAATTCCTTGAAATGGGAAACAGACCTGCAAATACCAAAGGACTACTGCTGCAAATTGCACGTAGGGAAGGGTGGATGGGGAGGCAGAGTGGCCAAGGAGCTATTATTTACTTGGGTGGGAAGGAACCTAAACCAATTATCAAAGTGGGGGAAAGGTTGTTTTGCTCTTTATTTGCACATGTTTCCTGCTAGGTTCTGAGCTTCTGGCTGTGTTCACTTCCCTCAGGCAAGATATCCCTCTTTGTACACATCTTCAGAGCATGCGGTGAGATGGTCTGGACACCCACAGTGCATGCATTCAGTTTCTGGGGCTTCAGAATGCAGGTTTGGCCCATTCTAATACTCATTAGGTTGCTCTTAAGTACACTGAACCATAACCATCTGATAGCATGGCCCTGTAGTCAAATAGTCCCAAGACAGTAGTGGAATGCGCAATAGATTCAGTGGAAACCTCTGCAGAGTTCAGGCACCTAGTATTTCCACCTAAGACTTGCATCTTACCCCATTGTGTGGTTGAGGATAATGGAAATTTGAGACAATGTTTTTAGGCAGTTTCTCTTCTTGTACTGTTGTACAGTCCTGAGAGAGCTTTTTACTCTGAACCCTGTATCATCTATGCCCCCAGAATTGCAAGAAAAATATGCTTAAGAAAACCACAAAACTTTGTAAACATTGGAGATTTTCCCATGTGATTTTCCTGACTATCCATCTATTTTATGCTTCCAAAGAGCGCCCATTTATCTCCTCCTGGCTGTTAAAGGCACTTTTCTCTCTTGTTCCTACTGCTCTTTCACCCTACAGCTGGTGCGGGCAGCTAAGCTGAAAGAAAGAAAAAATGGATGGAAGAGCAAAAGATGAAAGACCACCAGGAATCGCTCACTGATGGAAATTTGAGGTATCTCTGTGGTAACAGGGTAAGAAGGTACTTCCAGAGGTGTTCCTGTCTTTGTCTTTATTGTCTGTCATGGGTATTACTGGCAGGTCAGAGAAGCAGAGCTAAAGTGTTAGTCTGAAATCATTCCTGGGACTGAATCCTTCAAACCATCTTGGGGTGGTAGCATTCAAATGGGGCTGGCTTTGCCCAGTCTCTGCCAGCCCCACATAGTCCCATTCCCAGCACCACTCTGAGCCACATCAGTATTTTTCAGCAAAGTAAACCCGACAGGCACTTCTTGCCCCCTCTCTGTTAATTTGATTAATAGGCTGGATTGAGCAGCATCTTCTTCTCAGAGCAACCTCACGTCACGGGAGGGTGCAATGGCTAGTTTCCAAGCCACGCAGCATGGAGCACTAGGGCTTAAGAGACAGCTTACAGAATTGTCCCGATAAGCAATGAGGAAGGAAACAGGGACATTAGTCACAAGGAGACCAGGGCTTTGACAGTGACAGCTGATGATGTACAGCACCTGCATTTGGTTTGCAGTCAGTTCAGGCTACACTTCAGATGTTTAGGTGTCTTTTTGGGTTTTTTGTGTGGGGTTTTGTTTGTTTGTTTGTTTTTTTAGCATATCCAGAGAATTATGCACATTGCTCCAGTTGCTGTATATGTGCCAGACTGAAAAGTGTTGTCTTTCAAATCCCCAGTGGCCTCCTAAAGCCTCAAAACAAGCAGCAAGGATTAATTCCTCCCCAGATAAGATTTTCCTAAATCCTAACAGATAATTTGTTTGAAGTTTAATTTTAGTCTGTTATTACACACATGGGCCTTATCTTCATTCAGAGTCGCTAGCAAAATTAAACAAGCCTCTTCAAACAGGAAAGGGAAGCATAGCAAGAGCCCAAGCAAATGAGTGAAATGCAAGGCTAATGGCAAGCCAAAGCCTTCAAGGAAACTCCAATTTGTCATGTTTGACCCATGCAATAGGGGTACACCCTGCCCTCTGTGGGGGTGATCCCATGGTGCTCAAGCCACCTGTGCTGTGATCCATGTTAAGGTACCTATACCCTTCTAGTTAACAGGATGCCTCACTCCATGGTTCCCCAACTCTTGTTGGTCTCCCTGCATTGCAGCAGCTCTGGTTGTGGTTCCTCAGACACCAGAGAAGTTACAGCAGCAGTGCACAGTGGGACAAAGAGAAGAAAAACAATGCCATGCAGCATCTTGTGTAATCTTTTAAAATGTGCACTGTAGCAGCGGTACCACTGGTTGAAGTCTATGCCAATTGCTTTGCATGGTGCATCCATATCACTGGTGGGCTGAACTCTTCTCTACCCAGCATTGATCCTAGGGAGGAGGTCATCTCCTCATTGCAACACCCTGTAAATAGCATTTGGGTCCTCAACTCTCAAGGTGTAGAAGAGTGTCTGAACATGTTAGCATTGCAGTGTGCTCCTGGTCAGGGTGGTGTTTAAGGGAACATCTAGCCAGCTGCCATTTTTATGCTATTTGACCTCAGTCAACAGTGTTTGGACCAAAGCTCAACTGACCACGTTAGTATTGATGTATCATTTTGTCTTTATAAAATGCAAGATTCTCTTCAAACAGTGCTTCTAAAGTTTCCCTCGCCAATTGCAGTTTGTATAAAAATCCCAGATCTAGAAAAGAGAAAAAAGGAGTAAGATTACCAGTGATTTAAACAAAATTGGGAAAAGAGCAACGCTGCTGCTCTCTGCCTTTAAACCAGTTTCTGACCACGTTAGCCCTGCTGGGGCCGCACGGGCTCCCTCTAGCGAGTAAGGACAAGCTCTTCTGCACTGAAGCTGTGAAGGTTGCCTGGAGCTCCTCGACGTTGGCATACGAAACCGTGGGTGGTAAGGTAGTTAGGAGATGGGTTAGCCCTCAGGCCAGGATGGTGAAGACCTAGGTTGCATTTTCTGCTCTGCCCCATCCATATCTCTGCAATCAAGTCACTTTGGGCTAGACTGATCCAGATGTATTACAGAGGTAGCCTCCTAATTTGTTATCTACCTATGGGTATAAAAATCATTACATTGAATTGAATTCTTAATTTTTAAGACAAAGATTATAAATAAGACTCCCTTTTTAACTCAGTCAAACAAAAATTAAGCAAACCAGTCTAGATTAAGGATGTACAGTAATCTGCTTTCCACACAACCTACCTATAGTTTAACTAATATAAATACATTTGTAACTATTAACTAGCTACTTCAGTGGTTATGGGTCTGCCACATATGGTTTAAGGACAAAATAGAAGAGTCAGTGAATATCACTAATTCCTCATATTTCTCATAAACATGACAAATCTAGTGTACTTCACCACAGAAATTAAGACTTGTTGATCCTTGTAAAGGCAGCCTTGAGGCATGGGAAATCCTGTATCTGAACACCGATGTGATGCATCAATAAAAACATTGAATTCAGCCATCGCCTTCTGATAATGGACAATTGACTGTATAATTTAATTTAGGGAAGCCTGCAAAAAGAAACTGTAATAGCCAGAAAATACCTTTATTCTCTCTGCCTTGTAATATGGATAGGCCTGTGTAGGGGTAGATGAACAGAGAACACTTTTTAGAATAAGTTTAAGTATAGCACAGCAAAAGGACAAGAGGCAACAGAAGTTGTTGTAATGGACATTCTGGCTAGGTAGAAGAAATGAAACTAATCTCAATGAGTGTGGTCAGACATTGTACCATGTTGCCCAGAGAGGTTGCGGGATCTCCATCCTTGGAGATACTCAGAACTTGACTGCACAGAGCCTCAGAAACCTGACCTAACTGATGTTTGCCATACTTTGAGCAAGGTGTTGGACCAAATGACCTCCAGAGGTCCCTTTAGCCTCAATTATTCTATGATTTTATGATAGATACCAAAGTCCTTTTGATGCATTAATTGACAAGTTTTTTTATATTATGAAGAGGGGGGCAATGTGTTTTAATTCATGCACACATATGCTGGAAGTAGGTAAGGTGAGTTCTAAAGGCAGGACAAAAAACACCATATAGGCTTTAAATATATATGTAATTTCACAACTTCAGACAGCAGCCTCCTGCTCCATGCCTCAGAGATGAATTTTGAGGTCTGCAAGACTGGCTGTTCCTTAGAGGTTGGACCAGATCTTTGTAAATTGTCTCACAGACTGAGTTGTACAGATACGAGTGAAATAGGAAATAATTTGCCCAGAATGCCATTTTCAGGCTTTCTGCTTGCACTAATCTGGAGCTTTTTTTTTTTCCCGGAAAGAATATACTACCTCTGAATAGACTAGGTAGTATTGTGTTCCCCTAAGAGGCCACTAAAATCAAGCCAGTTCTTAAGAAGATATTAACAGCAGGTCACATTTTCAAGTTATTTCTTTCATGGTATTTTCCACAAATTCTTTTTGAGATTTTTTTCTTATCCTTTACAAAATTAATCCACTTTGATACCAAAACTATTTTACAATTGTATATATTCAAGTTTCTGTAGAAATATTACAGCAAATATACCAGGTTCCTCCTTCACATGCATAGTCTTGCTAGCCTATTTGCCGTAAACAGTAACAGCATGTTGTACCTTCACACTGGGAAAAGGAAAAAAGCATTTTCAACAGCAGCCTGAGTAGGATCGTAAACAACGTAACAAGCTGCAGAAAGACTAAAGTGACGCTCTTTGGCTGAACAAAGACCTCTAAAGACAGATAAGCGAGCTAAGATACCTGGGTACCAACATGGCTAGTGCAGATAGGGGCTGAATCTGAATTCCTCTGCTATGGAATTATGCACCCCCTGTGAGATGCAAAGCATGCCTTTCATAGACTGAAAGCCACTCTCATTCAGACTAAACATTGTAAATTATTCTCATTACATAGGTAAATTAGATGTCCAAATCCAAGGTTCAAGTGACCAAGGAAAAATCTTCCTTCTTTTCATCACTTTCCTTTTGTATTGTCTCTAAACAGTTTGAAAGTGTGAGCTAGTGGAAACTCAGTGTTCAGAGACAAAGAGAAAAAAATCTCAATGAGCAGATGACAGGGCAGCCCATAAATTCCAGATATTTGGATTGCCAATGGTGTTTATATCAACAGTGATTTCTCTTCATTTGTGATCACTTTCAATGATATAAAAACTTTTTTTTTGTACTGCTGTATTAATCTAAATTTTGGTATTTTTTCAGATTTGGTGATTCACACATTTTCAGAATGGAATTATGGGAGGTATTCCCTCTCATAGTTCAACTCTACACGTTGTTTAGGGTCATAGCTAAGCAGAAGAAGTGCTGTTAGTTTTTGTGGGGAATGATGATAGCCCTTGTGGTGGTAGCATTGAACAGCCAACTATGTTTACCTGAAAGCACACTTCAGTAAGTCTCTATGCCAATAGAGCTCTGGAATCAATCAAACCTTCACATGCTCTCCAAATAAATCACAAAGCTTTCAGCTTTATGCAGTGATGGGCATAATCCAAAAGAAAAACCATGCTCCAAACACCTCAGCTGTTTTGAGAGGCAAGTTCAAAATGGTCACCCAAATATGGGCTCACCTTTAACAACTTTATTTACAGAAGAAAAATTCTCTCTGATCGAGACCATGGTCCCGAAATCTAGAATGGGATCTGATTTGTGTGGTTTGATTTCATCTGGGGTTTTAAGACCGTTGGTTCTTACTTCTTCATGTGCTATTAATTTGTGTTCCCTGACAGAATAAGTACAAGATTCATTTACATGAATAACCCCTGAGGGTTGAAAAGCCCCAATACTGTAACAGAATACCTCATTTCTATTTATTTTTTGTGTCAGTGTTTTCTTCCCCACAGGTTACTAACTGCCTTCATCCTAACATTATGCCAGTGTAAAACTTGGGAGCTGATTTAAATACTTCCCTTATCAAAAAAGAAAAATGGTAGCTGTAGCGGCAGGCATGACCCCACCAGGCAATGCAAGGCGGGGTTCACTCCCACATCGGCTCTTGCCGGTGCAATACACGTGGTCCAGGTGACAGAAACAGCTACACAGCACTGTTGGCAACAGGATGGCTGTTGTGAAACATCTCTGGTGCATCCTGCATGGGACAGTTCTTTGCCTTTTATGTAGATAAGCCATAGGGTAAATGCTGTCCTGTGGGCTGCTCAAATTCCTGAAGTTTTTGCCTCCTTTTACCACTGATCACTTTTTTAGTATCATTTGCTAATATGCTTAGTTATTGTAAAATTCAGTGACAGTATGGTATATGTGGAATGGATCCCTGAGCAGAGAATGTGTTACAGCACTGCTTATACTATTGCTGCCCACCTGAAGCCAAAAAATAGTGAGTCAGACCAAAAAGTCACAAAATCCTGCCACTTTTACTTGCACGTAGGATCACATAACGGCGCTGATTTTCCATGTAGTTCGCACAGTGTGCAGCTCGCTCTTCTATGCCAGGGCCCCTCTGTCCGGGCTGGGAGCTGAGCAGCTTCGTCTCCACTGCTCTCCCAAGAATCTGCCTCTCCTCAGCTTTCCTGTAGCATTTTCTCCTGTTCCTTGGGGAGGTGTTTAACACCTGCACCCACACTTGCTCGCTGGTGGATGGCAGCCTAGCACTTTCACTCTGCTGTGGGAACGCACTTTCAGCCCATCTTGGTGTTGCCCAGGTTGCTCCTGTGCCCTTTGAAAGTTGTTCAGGTGTTGGTTCTACCTTTGTAGAAAAGAGTACCACAGCAATCCACCATCGCTAGCCCTCTTCCTCCGTTTTGTGCCTGTCCTTCATCCCTTGGCAGTCTTCACTGCTGACTCCCTGTGCTGCTTGGCAGGATGGCATTCCCCACGGAGCCGTTCTGCATTCTGCAGCTGCACACCATCACCACTACCTGACCTGCTCCACGCTCCGACATGCCATGCTTTGCTTCACGTGCCCAGAGATACCTCTTGCTGCTGTGAACACAGGGTAGCTCAGCTCCCAGAACTGTAATACAGCACACCACCAGGATGTACATCCTATTGTATGACGGCAAGAACCATCCTCTGTTTTTTTCCCCCAAAAAAATGTTTTTTTGTTTCATTTTCTTTTTTCATCAGTTGAGATGGAAACAGTATTGTCTTCATATGTTAAACTGTTCCCACTATACTCTCAGCTGGATATTCAATGCACTTGGCTTGGCTCAAGCCTATCCCTTTTACATCCCTAGCTTTATATGGTAGGTATTCACCTTGTTTGGTCAATTTTTGTGCTTTCCATCATTAGCTGGCATTTTTCAAAGAAGTCCTGTCTCACACACCCAGCCCACCCTCGCAGGGAGTGGAGTGAACTCTCTGTGAGAGCCGTGGACTGATCTGCTGGACCCAGCTCTTGTGTATCGCTCAGAGTCCTCTTGGGAAAGGCGGTGGTCCAACAGCACGCTGATGTCTGTCCAACAGATCCATGTCTGTCACACACGGTCTCTGCTCTCACCCTGGCCCGAGCGTGCCGCTCAGCCTGCTGCTGGTAGTTACTCTTGTGGACTGACTTTGTCCTTGACTCACGGTACTGGAGGCTCGGGTAGGATGTGCTGCAGTGCCTCGCAAGTGCTTTCTTCACGATGCTCTGCAATGGCTTCTGATCAACCTGCAAATGCACCTCGTGCCCAAAAGTAACTGCCAGAGTTACAGCAGAGACAGCAGTCCTCACTCTGGCCTCGTTTGAGAATGAGATGGAAGCCAGTGACAGATCTGGGGATTCAGGAGAGGAAAGCCTCTCTGATCTGGACTTTCATAACTGTGAACTAGTCCTTCAGTCAGGCCCTAGGGTGGGGAGCATGGAAAGCTGCACAAAGAGAGACGCACAAAATAAAGTCAGGAAGAAAAAGGGCCCATCTAGAGCCAAAGACAGAAAGAGATACAAAATAAAATACAAAGAGGAGGAAGAAGAGCCAGTGCAACAAAAATAAGGAAATTTAGAGTAGATTTATTGTAGAGAGGGGGAAAAAGGGAAAGGGAAGCTGAGAGCTAGAAAATTACCCACTGGGCTAATAAAGGCTACAGAGATGCACATTCTCAGATTCTAACTGTCCCTTCAGTTAAACTTTTATCCTTTTTTTTAGAGTTAAGAGAAGGAAGATGGACTTGTTGGCACATAGCAAGCTACTATTTTAGGTCACAGTGACTATCTTAGATCTTGCAGCCCTAGGGATAATATTTTCTGTATTACTTATGGCCTATCTCTATAGCACAAAATTCTGATGTAACCATGCCACAGCATGCAAAAAATTTTATAAGTCCTGTCTCAAAGGGAAGGATTGAAACCTTGGCCTTTCTAACATCAATGAAAAAACTCTATTTCACTTCAGTGTGAATTCAGGATTTCATCTCAAACATGGAATTGGTTCAATACTGAGAGCTCTGTGAACTTCAGGTCATCACCAAAGCCAAATCTTGGGAGTTCAGGTGTTTTTTCACTAGAAACTAATGTAAGTTGGCAGGAGTTTCTCCCATGCCTCATAAGTGGGGAGGCTGTCTCAGGGTTAGTATAAAATAAGCTGCAATTCTTTTTACTTTGAAGAAGAATTGCTCTGTGTGGTGTAGCAGGGGCAGGTTTCACAAAGGTGATTAGAAAACAAGCATTTGCACACAGGACTTTCAATGAGGACGTTATCTCCTCTAATCCGAGAATGGTCTCTTTTTTCCTGGCTTGGGGTTCGCAGCGCTTTACAGGCAAACACAAAGGCAAAACAGCCACGTGCTCTGAGTAACTTACATTCAAATTAGATTGACAACATAATTAAAGCTGAATAATGTTATATTTGGAAGTCGTCGATAGAAATCATCCCCAGCTCGTATCTTGAGAGGATTGTAGGATGAGTGGTTATCTATGCCTCTGCTGCTTCTTTCACAGTCATTTTCTTTTCTCGTCTTGCCCAGCACTCTTCAAAAATAGCCTCTTTAAGATAGAAAATTTATCTTTATTCTTCTAAAAAAATATCCTCCTAACTTTCTGGATGGACTCTTATAACGCTCCAATTATGTTTTAGAGTTGGTGTACTCAAATCCTCACTGATTTCCAGGATGGGTCTTAAATCACACATGATATACCCTTATCCCCCAATACTCTACTTTGAATTTACAGTTCCAGTTAAAGTTACATCTGTGAAGGAAGATGACATCTTGCTGCTCCTTATCCTTTCAAAACACCAAATCGATTTAAGGGCTTAACTTATTGTTATAGTTTATCCTGAACCTTCTGAATCAGTTCGTTGAATTTTAGCTGTAGCCATATAAAATTCTATACAGTGAAATTGTTTGGCCATACTGAGAATGGCTAAGCCATGATCCATCAATGCCACTAACTGCCAGCAGTACAGAAATCCTAATTTATTCTCCATTCATTTAATTGAATTTCTAAAACTACTATTGAACACCAGGAGTACCTTTTACTAGGTTTTAATTTTTTTCTTCTTCTTTTAAGGAGCACATCTTTACCTGAAATGCACTTCACCGTTGAGTGGCTTCAGTAGCTGTCATAAAGAGGCAATGGGAAGACCCAACAAAATGCAGACTTGTAAGACTGACTGTAGTAGTGAGCAAGATAATAGAAACATTTATAAGGGCGAAGATTACAATTCAGTTAGAGGTGTGATTTAGTAAAGGGAAAGCTGCATGGTTCTGTTAAAGGAAGATCATGTATGACAAATGTATTAGGGTCATTTCAATGCATTGCTGAATTCATAAAGATGAAATAGTTGACATAATTCATCCAGATTTCAGGAAAGTATTTGTTACAGACTGTACAGGAGATCGATTTACAAGGTCAGAAAGCTGAGCATAGGGGACAACTCTTGAAATGGAATACAAATTGGTTTAGGCACAAGAAACAGATGGTGTCAGTAAAATGAAACAATTCAGGGTGCGATGAGGTACAGATACGCCTGAACGCGAATACTGAATACCACACGATTCAGGTCCCAAATCATTTGTTGCGCTAGGAATGCGGACATGGGCAGGTCTTCACCACTTTCAAATGAAAAGATTTGCAAACCTCTCTGGGGTGATTGATTGGAAACAACCATGATAATGCAAATCATCATGGAGAAATCCATGCAGTAAATGCACTTCTAAAGTCCTCTATGGACAGCAGAAAAATGCCTAAAATTCACAGGTGATTAACCACTTCTACCTGCTTTTTAACACCATCTGTGCACCTTGTTAAATACCAAATTGAAACAGATACTTTTTCCTGGTGTGTCAGAATCTGCCCAACTACTAAAGTTGAGAAAAATTACCTTGTGCTGTTAGCGAAACCCATGAACAGTGCAGAATTGGAGGGCTGGAGAGAGCAGAGTGCACTCTCCATCAGCAAAATGTCCAAAGAAGTGCCTTAACCAGGCTTTGACTTTGTTCTTACTGTGTGGATTTTTGTCTCTTTATTTTAGGAATAGACTGAGAAACAGTCTAGAACTGAGCACAACTCTATCTGAGCACCACAGCAAACTCATAGGAGGATCCTGAAAACTAGCAATGTTACACCAAAGTCTCATTTTTTGCGTACACAGATTGGCTGCCATCCTACTCAAACATGGAAACAACAAAGGGCCCCACTGCTCAGTACACTCTGCTAGCTGATAGAGTTACTGCTTCTTTTAAAGCAGAAAGGCCAGACATCTTAAAGTCTGGATGGGAATTAGGCTCCTTGTAGCATTTAAAGTTCTACAATGGGTCTCTCCACATCTTCTAGCCCTAAAGTTACTTAAACAGTGTGATCCTCTTGGCCCCTACCTCCAGTGGTGAAAGTACCTGTTAATTTTATTTATTACAGCCTTAAATGTACATATTTATGTAAAGCAAAGATACTTCTACTTAACAAGAATCTTGATACAAAACTTTTAAGTCCATGATGGAGAAAACCCTTCATGGAAGAAATATTTCTGGCAAAAACATGTAGAGTCTGACCTATTCAGCTGAGGTCTGAGAGTCTTTGTCCTCTTTTCTCTGTATACAGCTAACCACACCAAATTGCTAGTATACACCCTCAAAACTACCCTTTGTGCCCTGTTGGCAGGCTTCAGGAATCCCACTTGCAAAAGATGGCAGATATAAAACAGATGGCTAAAGAAAGTACCACAGATACGCATGGCATATACAAATCAATTGAAATCCATTTTCATTCATTTCAGTACGCTTAGCTTAAAGTTGTGATTAAGAAGCTGTTTCATAATTTTTATTTGTCCCTACAAGCTGCCTATGCAGGACGAGGCAAGGGCCAGGGAAAGTACTCACTTCAGCCTGTGATTTCTGCCCACTGCTGAACACGTCAGAGCCCTCAGCCCATATCTTATCCCAGTTTTATGGGGTTCTGCTTGGTACTGACTGTTTGGTGGCTCCACCATTTGTCAGAGTGAATAAATAAACATACCATCCACATATGACCTCTCACTAGGACCAGGAGATTATATTTTAAATTGATTCAGTGACAAACAAGCACGAAGGAAAAAAATAAATTTTAAAAATAAACAGTTAGGAACCAAGAATAAAAAGAAAAAGGTACGAAATTCAAAGGTAAAACAAGCAGCAATAAATAAATTAAAGGTATAGATCTACTTTCACTGGAATAATAATTTAATAGGATCATAATCTCATCAGTTAAATGTATAAGGCAAATGAAATTCTGGAATAACCTTACAACTTTTACTTAATATCTTCATCTTGTCCAGAGTATTAAGGGGAGGCGTATACTTGAAAAGAGCTCCTAAGCACCCTGGAAATACTAGGTATAAGATCAGGTTATATGACATTGAGCAATTAGAAGTCACACAGGAAACGAAGCAGGCAGCATCACCAATACAAGAAAGCAGCAGGGGCAAAGAGACGGTGACTCTAGAACAGCATCTACTCCAATGGCTCCTGTGATAACTACAGGGTTCAATTTATTTACATCCGATTCAAACCTGGAACATAGAAAGAGATCTCTTAATTTCTTCTGTTAAACCTGTTGCACTTTTATAACTAAGTATTGTGAAGAGAGGAAGGTTACATCTTTCCAGTTATGGTCTTATCTGGGATGTAGAAACCCAAGCTTCAGCTCCTTGATACAACTGCTTTTACTAACCAGAGGAGCTTCTAGGAAGATAAAAGAAAGCTCACTAAACTTCACTTAGAAAACACTGAGGTTGAAGCCCCAAAAGTCTGCATAATTTGAACATAAAACAGGCAAACTTGAGCTCAGTTTCTCTGTATGGTGTCATTGCCCATTCTAAGGCATGCAGTCAGGGTTTGATAGGAAATTTCCTCATGAACACAGAAAAATTGCACACCAAAGCTCATATATTTGGTTTTTCCAGACAGACATTTTCAAACGGAAAATTATTTTGCTGTGATATTCTCAACAAGTTCTGTTTCAATTTAACTTTTGTGCCCTTCATCAGTGGGCTTTCTTTCTTTATTCCCTCTAAATTGACTAGAAAACACAGGATAGCTGTCTGTCCTTTATGATCCCCACCTTGTTCTTTGCTTACAGTCTGCCGAGTATTGACCACATCTATAAAGTGGTGGTCTTTGTGCTGAAGAGTCTGGTGTGGTCACAGCAATAAATGTCTCCTCAATGGTCAGACAGCTTTCAGGGATTTGATATACCCCACCAGTTGAAAAATGGACTTACAAGTCTGAAAAGCCACTCATATGTCAGTTCTGATGACAGTACTAGGTCACTCTTCAATTTCATAGTAGCAGAAAGTAGTCTGAACTCCCCACCTGGATTTCTTACTAAAATGAATTATTTCTTACATTTTTCTAGTGCACTCAGAGGAACATAAAATGCAGTACACGTTTCCTTAGTACCCATCAGTTGTGCCTGTCTGAGTCACTTGACAAAATATTTTCTCTGATCTTATATTGGATTTTTAGTTACATCAATAGCAAGAAATTTTAAGGGAAATAATAATAATGCAGAAGGAGGGCAGTGAGAGACTTTCCAGTCTCTCTTGAGAGACTGTCTTGACAGGAGGAGTTTGATGCCTCTGGGAAAACAGAATTCATTTACACTAACTCTATATTCAATTGTAATGACAAGGCCTTAAAACAGGCTTCTGAGAGTCTGTACTTTTTTTCTTTACTGCTGTCTTCTAGTTCCTACTGAGTTGTCCTTTGTGGTGGGTTGACCCTGGCTGGATGCCAGGTGCCCCCCAAAGCCGCTCTGTCACTGTCCTCCTCAGCTGGGCAGGGGAGAGGAAATATAATGAAAGGCTTGTGGGTCGAGATAGGGACAGGGAGATCAGTCACTAATTACTGTCATGGGCAAAAACAGACTCAACTTGGGGAAAAATTGATTTAATTTATTACC
>NW_010564292.1:22711-33274 GCF_000687285.1 Phaethon lepturus | reverse complement strand
AGAGGTGCAGTACTGCGCCGAGCTGGTGCGGTGAGTGCCCGGGGAGGAAGGCCTGCAGACGCGCGGGTTGTCCTCTCTAAGAGAAGAAGGCGGCGAGTCTGTCAGAGGAAGGCTTGCGAGCGCTTCCCTCCTGACGGAAAGGCTGCTGAGCTTCCCGGAAAAGGGGACTGGGGTTTCCTCCAGGCCGCCCTCGGCCTCGCCTAGCCGCTAAAATACCCCCTGCGGCCCTGAAGGGAACGGCACCAGCGGATGAGGTTGCTCCGGCACCTCGCCGTTTCAAGGGGGAGCCGCGGCAACTAGATAAACCTTTAAGCTACATGGATGACTTAACGTCTAAACGGCAGTTTCCCTCCTCTGCTTCTTTCACAATTGCTTTTCTTCTGAAATATTGAACGTTTCCATTTCTTTGTCTCGGCTTCACCGAAGTGGATGTTTAAAAATAATAGGTGTCGTCAGATCTTCTTGGCTACTGGGAAATAGCCAAGTTTCCCAAGTATTCCTTGGGAAAATGAGCAAAAGCAGAGGAAATCCGACAGCTGGACAGACAGCTCAAGTAGCTCAGACCTGAAGGCAGGAGGGGGAGGAAGACTAGTTTTCAAAAGTATCTGGTTTTGGTCAAATCCAAAATGCTGCAAGAGGAGCAGGAGTGCAAGTCAGACATTTCCAGGCCAGGCAAGATTTCCTGCTTGGCGTCTGGGCCGTATGCAAGGCACCTTAGCTGCTTTCTAGTCCACAGGAGTTCAGAGGTATAAAGTAAAAAATTAAACAAGTCTCTCTGTAAAGACTTAAATAATTTCTTGTTGGATACTGTTGTCCTAGACGGTTGACAAAAGCAGGGAGAAGGCTTCCAAGCATGTATAGAAAGAGTGGAACAGGACCATCTTCTCCATGCTGATGCTCATAAATATCTTTTACGATATAAAGGTGTCTGTGGTCAGCAGTAATGTTTGAAGTAGGAAAACTAATGGAAAGAAATGTGACAATCTTAAATTTTCTGTGCAACACCAAGCAGCAGACCTTTACAGATGCATCAGAATGCATACCCAGGTTGTATTTTCCTTGATAAAACTTCAGATTACAGTTTTGTTTTCCTGACTACCCAGGATTTGTTTACCAGTTACTCAGGAGATCAGAGACTATGTGTGCAGTCAATATACTGGTAAAGTTAACATATACAGGTAAAATGTTTTCAGTAACAAACAACTGTGAACAGAATAGATAGGTTCCGAGGCACAGAAGCTGAGATGGTTGAATTTAAACTTTTTTTTTTTTTTTAAACCATACAAAAGACTAATTATAAAAATACACAAGTATTCAAAATAATGAAAGGTGGTTATGCCTTTGGCATCATTTAATTGAAACTGCTGTTCACAGTAGCTCATACATTGCATGGAAATATAAGTTATAAAAAATAGAAGGAAGGAGTTACTATTCAAACAGAAATAAAACGCATGAAGCTATGCAAGCATCAGCAACTCCCCAGTCCTGAATTTGAGTCTCCCGCACATTAGGAAGAACAACAACTGAGCTATGCTTTATTGATGTAGATTCATGCAACTTTTTGCAATACATCCCTTCTCTTGGGTTTTCATTTTTATGTTAAATAACTCTTTTACTAGTAGCTTTAAGCTATTTGATTAAAACTGTTTCCCTAGTAGGTATGTTTTCTGTCTCTTGCTGTTTATGATGTCTGCTCTGGAAGACAAGCTTGTGACTTGATGGTGTAATGTGGAAGAAATTCTTTTTACAACTTTAAATTTTTCATTGTACTGAAAGTCCAGTAATGGTCATAACCGACTTTTCTTCCATCTGTGGGTTCATATGTAAGGTTATGCTTATTTGAGAGGGAGACTATGAAAAACACTCAATACAAGACTTAAGGTCATTCCTTCCTTTCATCATTCCTTACCCTACTACCAGGAGAGCTGGGGTGGAACATGACTTATAGCAATATCAATTTTGTTTTACAGGCTGAGGCTTAATGGATTTGCATTTCTGCTGTTATGTCCAAGGGTGCACTGTCTGCATAAAATTCACATTTCTTTCTGATTTTTTTTCGTAGCTATTTTTTGGTACACTTAATTTTCAAGCTTAGAATAATTGAAAAAAAAAACCCAACATGCCAACACCATTACTAGAGGGAAGACAAATTTCTCTATTGTGCTGCTGTATACTTTGTGTGGTGTGTTTGTTTGTTTCCTTTCTGGAAGTAGAGGTGGTTCTGTACTGGTGTGAACAACCCAGGCAAACTGCATAACTGGAACTGGGAAACTGTGGCTCTAAACCATGCAGCTCTACCCAGGGTGGGCAATCCCAAGTATTACTATGGTCAGCCTTCAAAAAATTACTAGATTTTGAGCTGATAATACTTTTCAGAAAGTGTCTTAATTGAGGGAGGTTTGATGCATCTGTTCTTTAATATGAAGGTGACCTTCAAAGCCTGCCAAAATTCACAGATACAAATTTTTTTGGTTGATGCTTCTGGATTTGCACCAAGCTCTAAAACAAGTTTCACAACTATTGTGAAAACTCAAAGCATTTGCTAGTTTATCAGCTGCTGTGTATTGTAGAGGTAAGAACCTCTGTTAATCTCACTTCCTTTTTTTTTGATGCTAAAAGTAGCAACCCTAATAACCCTTGGTCTTAGTTTGGCTTTGCTATTCTAAGCTCACATTCAAATGAAGTGTGAGTACATATAAGAACAGCGGACTTCATGGAAATGAGTAAATGTGTTTTCCTTGACAGCTGCTTCTCCACTTGAGGTGAAACTTGGAGTTGCTGGTCTTGTTCTAATGATGAATCAGGTTGTTCAAAACAAGCAATTTAGTTTTTCAGAGGTGACTAAGTGTTTTTGTTAGCTACAGTGACGTATGAATTTGCAATTTATGATTCTGTGCACTGTGATTTTTTTTAATTTAATGGCACACCCAAGTGGCCAAACAAAGGCATATCACTCTAGATTGGCAACAAGTTACCTGCAGTGGAACTGCCAAGACCATAATTTTTATGTTTTGAATATAGTTGCTGATGAACAAAAACTTACGGGTTAAGCAAGTGCTCTTCTGCCAAGCTTCAAAACGCAATCTTTTAAAGAAATATGGTTTCATGTTTGGAACAGGAGTCTGAAAGTCAGACAATCTGGATTCTATTTGCAGTTCTGCCGCAGCCTTGTTACGTGGCTTTAGCCAAATATCTTGAGGTCTGGATTTGAGAGGTGCGCTGAGAGCTCAGACAGCACCCCCTCTCTCTTGGTGTTTGTCTTATTTTAAAATAAGCTTAAAAGCTGTTACTTCTTGCAAAGTCAGAGTTTTGAACTATAACTTATTGCTACTATTTTAGGAGTTCAGTGCTAAGCCATAGCATGCCCAATTTACATAAAGCTATAAATAATAAATGTATTTTTTCATCCTTTTCTAGAAAGCGTGACTATGAAGGGTTTCTCAGTTCGCTGCTGTTGCCTGCGGAATCTCGAGCCTCTGCTTTTGCCTTGAGAGCCTTCAATGTGGAACTGGCTCAGGCAGGTATTAAAAATATATTTGTGAACTCTGGAAATGTAAAATAACACTTTCTATATTCTAAATTACAGTAGTAGGTGGTTGTTTGCCAAGATTAACTTTTTTGTACTATAGAGGGCAGTGAATAGATAGTGCAATACAAACCTCTAGTTTGAATGGCCCTTGAAAAGTAGCCAGCCTCCTCCATTTTATTTTGTATAGTTTTTCTGACTTTTCTTGTTGTTGTGCATTTTAAAATTAAATCATAACAAACAGTCTGTGGTACTTGATACAGTTACGTGATTGCATCTATGTTCTGGCTTCAAATGCAGTGACTGAATCGGTGAAGTGCTGCTAAATTCTATCTGTAGAAGGTCTGTCAAAAACCTGGATGATATAATCAGTCCCAGGTCTTTGTTGGCAGAAGACAGCTAATGGAAAGGCTGCTGGGAGGGAAGTTTGTAATTATGGAATTGTGGGAGGGGAGCGGCTGCAGTCTCTTGCTTTTGCTAGGTGGCCAGGAGCTGCCAGTGCAACCAGGAAAGTTGGTAACCCTTGCCAGAAGGGAGCGATCCAGGAAATGTGCTGACCAAGCAAAATCCCAGATCAGCTGCTGTGGGCTGTGCTTCTGGCAACCTGTGGTGCTGCCCTCCCTCGCTGCTGTTACCACTGCTTTCTTCTGGGAAGAAAGCTAAGGTGAGGGTTGCCCAGGCCTTAATCTCCCATGGGTTTCAAAGTCAGGTTGTGGTGAAGATTTTTTTTTTTCCCCTCCACTCTCTGTGGTGTTTGTATGCTTTATGAGGAATAAACATAAATTATTATGTTTAACAGAACTGAGCACTTTCCCTGCTGAGTTTGGCTATGTCCTGTGTCTGTCTTTTCAGTGTAGATAGACCAGGTGCCTTAAAGACACTGTGAATTTCACTCCAGATGTATCCTTTCCAGATTAAAGACTCCATAACTCAGAAGACTACAGGTTTGATGCGAATGCAGTTCTGGAGGGAGGCTGTGGAAGATATATACTGCGATAACCCACCACATCAGCCAGTTGCTAGAGAACTGTGGAGGGTAAAATATACCTTTATTGTCCTAAAATTCATTTAACTAAAATATTACTGTGGGGAATAACGTAATTGTTTTGTGTGTGCATAGTTAACAGCTTTATTTTATATAAAACAGAATGTAAGCTGTTTTTGTGTCTGTGTGTGATGCTTTAAGTTATGTACAACCAAAGAGCAGAGTTGGAGAAGGAGGATCTTTAGGTAGGACCTACTTGGAGGGTCAGACTTCTGTGAACCATCTGCTGTTTTTCTCTTCTGTTTACGTGAAGGACAGAGTAAATTTTGGTAAGCTGTAAGTTGACAGCAAGTAAAGTGCGTAAGTATACTTCCCTGAGCCAGTGCTAGTCCTGCCTGAAGAAATAAAGCTGTACAAAAAGACAGAGACAGAGACAGTACAGAAGTTGAACTAGCAAATAGGGTATGAGGAAAAGCCCAAGACCTTATACCTGTTACAGGATAATAGGAAGAATCTTAATACAGTCTTCTCTCATTGAGAGTTGCTTGATGACTTCTATTTATGTATTATGTTTTGCACAGATCCTTTTGTATGCATTGAGTAACAGGGAATGTACTTTTGAACTTAAGTTTATTTTTACCAAGATGCCTTGAGTTCTGCAGGCACTAGAACATCACTAGAACATCACACATAAAGTACACCTACAGGTCTATTCCTCTGCTGGTCATGGCCAAAGAAACAGAGGCTTTCTTGCAAAATTTTTTGTTTCTAGTCAGGACTGTCATTGCTCTGTTCGATGGATGATTGAAGGTCTGAAGGCAGTGTAAGTGGATTTCCCCTTGATGCTGATACAGAACCACATAATAATGTCGTTGGTAGGGATCTCTGGGTGTCATCTAGTCCACCTTGCCACTCAGAGGTTTAACTTAAGTTGCCAGGGTCACATTGAGTGGAATTTTGAATTTCTTTGGGGTTGGAAATTCCATACATTGCTAATTTATCATCTTAGGGCCACAGGCCATAGTGAGTCTTAGTACCTTCCAAAAGAGCAGCTACCGTAAGGTCTGTTCTACAAGATCAGAACTTGCATTTAAACTAAAGAACTCAGAGCTCCTGGGCAGGAAAAGCTGCAGTTTGTTTAGATCTCAATAGCTGAATAGAGTTAACATAGATCCCATACGTGGTTGGGTTTAGGGACCTGCTGAAAAATAGCCAGTGAAACATGGAGCCTTCATCCAAGTATTCATCTGCATTGTTCCTGTTAAAATTCTGGGAAAAGCAGGACACTTGCTGTAACGCTGGATTAGAACAGTGCAGTTCCTGCAGGATTAGAGCATTTCACTTGTTGCCATCTTGGCTTCACATCCACTCTGCTGCACCTACGAGACCACAGAAATCAGTCCTTTCCAAATCCTCTTTCAGTGATTTTTGGCAGTGCTGAAACTGTGGTCTCTTGGTGACTGTTCCTTCAGATGTGAAATAAAGCATAAGTGAGCATTTGTTCCTGTCTACCAACACTCATGTTTAGATTAAAATTGAGATTTAAACAATATACAGTTTGTTTAACTAGGAGAAAATGTAGGTAAAACCAAGAACTAAAATAAAAGAAAAACACTGGTTAGAGTCACTTCTAGGAGGACTGGAGCTATTCGTAGGTGTCTCCAGCTCAGATAAAGTGTGTGCTTTAGCCACAACGAAGTGTTCATACAGCTAGAATAAAGACTGGCAAATGTTGTGAGCCTTTTTGTGGGATTATAGGAGTTGAAGATACACCTAGGGTGATATTTTAATGCAGACATTAAAATGCAGAATTAGTCGTTTTGCATGTCGATCTGTCTGTGTCTTTGCTTTTTATTTCCTCCTTTCTGTCTCTCTTCCAGCATATGGTAAACTTCTCAGGAACAAGACCATTTTCTCCCAAAATGCTTTTGTCTCCTTTCCAAGGAGGAACTTGCTTTAGTGTAGCTTAACTTATTTTTGTTTCTGAAGATATCCTCTCATTTAGTTGTCTGAGTCTGTTAGGTACAAGTTAGTTTTTGGGTATGATTGTATATATTCTTTCAGCCACTTTCAATTTCAAGACTACTTGTGTGTATCAATGTGGGGTAGAAATGTTTATTAGCAGAAGAGTAACTTATAGAAAACGCAGAACATTGTCATGGTTTTACCCAGCTGGCAAATAAGCACCACACAGCTGCTCACTCTCTCCCCTTCCTAGTGGGATGGAGGAGAGAATTGGAAGGGTAAAAAATTGGTGGTTGCGATAAAAACAGTTTAATAATTAAAAAGAAATAATAACAATAATTGCAAGGAAAAGAGGAAAAAAATAACAGAAAAATAAAACACAAGAAGGACAAGTAATGCAAATTAAAACAATTGCTCACCACCAACAAACCGATGCCAACCAGTCCCTGAGCACAGCAGCCTTGCCCTAGTTTTATTGCTGAGCATGACATCATATGGTATGGAATATCCCTTGGGTCAGCTGTCCCAGCTGTGTCCCCTCCCAACTTCTTGTGTACCCCCAACCTCCTTGCTCCTGGGGGAGTGTAAGGAGCAGAAGAGGCCTCGACTCTGTGTAAGCACTGCTCAGTAATAACTAAAACACCCCTGTGTTATCAACACTGTTTTCAACACAAATCCAAAATGTCGCCCCATATAAGCTACCATGAAGAAATTCAACTCTATCCCAGCCAAAACCAGTACAACATTCAGATATAAATCATTCAGATATTGGGATCAATTGCAACCCTTTCCATGTTGGAAAGAGTTGGCTAAGAGTGCCAGTCATCCTCCTTTCTCAGAAAACAGAAAATTGATTGCTGTGGTTTAGCTCCAGCCTGCACCACGCAGCCATTCTCTCACTTCCCCCTCCCCCAGTGGGATGGGGGAGAGAACTGGGAAAAAACTCATGGGTTGAGATAAAAACAGTTTAATAGGACAGCAAGAGAGAAGAAACAACAATGATAACAACAATAACAATGCCGACAAAGGAATGTACAAGAACAAATGATGCCCAATACAGCGATTGCTCACCACCCGGTCATCAATAGCCTGTCCCCGAGCAGTGATTTCTGCCCCACAGCTAACTCCAGTTTATGTACTGGGCATGACGTTATAAGGTAGGGAATATCTCTTTGGCCAGCCTGGGTCAGCTGTCCTGGCTGTGTCCCCTCCCAGCTCCCCGTGCACCCCCAGCCTGCTTGCTGATGGGGCAGCACGAGAAACTGGACTGTCCTTGACTACTTAGCAATAGCTCAAAACATCAGCACATTATCAACAGTTTCTCATCCCAAATCCAAAACATAGTGTCACACTAGCTTCTGTGAAGAAACCCAGCTCTATCCTGGCTGAAATCAGGATGCTGACTTTGAAGTGGAAGAAAGAATCGGCCTATCTCTGTGGTAACATTTCACGTTCCATATGATTTCTCTCAAGGAAGACCAACATAAGACAACCCAAACAGAAGTGGTTGTGAAATAAGATGCTGAAAAAGAATTCAGAATTTCTAGGAGCTCACATAGGTCTGAACACTGCAGAGTGCTGGAGCAAACAATCCAACCTGACCTGCTGGCCTTTACACTCAAGATGTGATTTTATTTCTACTTTTCAGAAAATAACCCAAGAATTTGAAGAACACTACTTTACAAATGTTCTAGAATTCATTGCAATTCTTAGAAAGAAGGTTTTGGAAAGACACCTGAACTCAAAGTATTGCAGAGCTGTTAATAGAATTAGCATGTCTTTTGCCTAGCATATTTTATGTATACTCTTTTCTTGCTGTTGAGTTTGTACAAGGACAATTTTGATTTTCCAGAATAAATACTGATTTATCATGTTAATTGTGTTCCTGAGGTTTTGTATATCCCAGAATACTCACATTTAGGTTCCAAGAGTTTTATGCACTAGTAAAGTATATAAATAGCCTTTAATAGTATTTCTAGAATTTTTAATAGCTCTCAGTGACTTTAATATAAACTTATATAGCAACTGTATGATGCTTGTTCTTACTTAACTGTCCATTTTGAACATTCGAAAAGTGAGACCTAACTCTCCATCCATTTCTGTGGAAGAAGCCAATTTTCAAAACTTTAGAAAAATGAGGACCTGCGTGTTTGAATGAAGGTAGCTCAAAATGGATGTAATGTACAAATTAGGTAATTTAGCAGAACTCAGTTGGGTGCCTTAAGTCTTGAGCTGTGACTACTTCACGGATTTAATTTACAAAATGGTACTCAAGATGAACAAATGAGAAGCAAAACTGGTATTTGTAGTTGTAACTTAAGATTTGCCTTTGCACACAGTACTTTCTCAAGCAGATTTTACTGAATCAACAAGAAGATCTAGTCTTGTCAAACCTTGAGAAAGTATTTTCAAATATAATGGATGTAAAGAAGTTGAGAGTGAGCTATAAAGTCTAAGATTGTGAGAAATGTGCTCCATAAGTTTTGCTTATAAATACTTATATGTGTGATTGTAGTCTTTCTGACAATGTGGTCTGCAAAATTCAGTGTGTGTAAGAGGATTGAAGACAAGTTGATAGAATGAAGCGGTACAGGAAGGAAGTTAAACACAAGATAAACCAAAAGAACAATATGTGACTATGAGATACTGTGAGACACTTTGTTAAACAAAAACATAATATTAATTATATTACTTTGTTAGCATGCTGTCTTTATGGTACATATTGGTATATTGTACGGATATTTTCTTGAAAATTTACAGGGGAAATCTTTTTATTGCTTGACTCTGGAGGAAACCATGTTCTCTTTGGAAAGTGAACATAGTTATCTGCAAATATTTTGTGGGAACATATGAATCCATGAAAGAATAAATTACTTTCAAAAATAGTATTAAAGAAATGCTTTTAGTTAACTGGCTTGATGTCCAAGACTTCTTTTTTTGTGTGCAACATCTTGTAACAAATGCCAGTTGAAAATTTTTGTATTTGAAGAAGATCCTCATTTTTCACTGACATGCCACTTTGATTTAACCCAGTGAATACAATCCTTGTAAGAAAAGGTTTACCTAAAACATATTTCAGCCTTCAGAATGCAGTACTATACTAATGTATACTTCTTGTATACATTAACATGGGTGTTTTATTTCATAATTTTCAGGCTGTCAAGAGGCATAACTTGACTAAAATGTGGTTCATGAAGATCATTGATGAAAGAGTAAGTATTTACCATTCAAAGTCTGATTCTGTTTTTAGTCATATTTGGGTTTTTTCCCTTATTTTTATGTTTTTGTGCGTAAAACAAAAGCTTAAGTAATTAATCTTTTCCAGACAGTAGCATTTAAGAATGGTACTGCTATATATCCTTTAATTCTCCCTTGATGCCCCTGCTCATAATTTCTGCTCTTCCTGGCCAAAAGGGCTAATAGAATTCTTTGTTTATTTTTGCTTTGAAATAGGTGTAGTTTGTGAGTCCGCATCTTTCTTGTTCCCTGCTCTGATGACCAGTGTATCTGTGCTCATGTTTTCTGTTGCTGGTCTCTGTTCCTGATTGGAAGTGGTTACCCCTAGAGGTAATCCATTGGGAGTTACACATGGATACCTTTCTGTGTGTGAGGGAAGTTCTGTCCTATGGGATTAAGTAGCAAGGTTTCCATATGCAACTGTTAAGAATTGTGGAAAACTACATTTTAACAAATGGAAGAGAAGAGGAACTCATACATGATCTTTTTTTTTGTCCCATTCCAATCCTGCCCCAAGAGAAAAGACATGTTGCATATTGCAAAAAGTTGCACAAATCTACATCATTGGCATCATATTATTCCTCCTCACCTCTTTCCTTACCGTATCTATTTTGCCTCTAAATAGCTTTCTCTTGTGATGAGTCATGGATATAAAATCTCAAAAATTAAATGACCCATCTGAACTTTCTTGTTATAATTTGCTGCTTCTCCTTATCATGGCTGTGGAGTTTTTTCTAAGCAGTGCTGTGAATCGGGGCATTCAAATCACATGAATTTTAAAATATCCACCCTATTTTGTGGAAAAAACAAGAGGATGGTACAGTGATGCTGCTGACACAGCAGCAGGAAC
>NW_010564292.1:15178-22680 GCF_000687285.1 Phaethon lepturus | reverse complement strand
AGGAATGAATGGCTGAGGGCAGGAATTTCTTAAGCTAGCTTTGCTGCTAAAGTTAATGTCTTTGCTGCTAAAGTTATACCTTGAGAAAATTGGTCAATCAAATGATGCGGAGTGCCATTGCTATGAAAGACTTCAGAGTTTTTAATCTTAAGACTAGGTTTTAATCTCAAGACTGGTGTGTTTCAACCACAGAAGCCACTAGGACAGGAAGAATGATGGAGGATGTTATATTTTGGGGGGTATTTGCATATGACGTTGAAACTCGTGTGTGCATTTGATGGATTGCATTTTGTGCATGTTTTAAAAAATACATTCCTATTTATCTAAATTTCTCTGTGCTTCAGATGCAAATTAAGTAATAAAATTTGCAACTCCATAGTGTAAGAATACCATATGATGTTTTGTTTCGGCTCAATCTTTTTTTATGAAGAATTCTGATTTCTTATTATTGCAAAAGGTTGTATTGCTCCAGTAACCAGACTTGGCTGCAGTTGCATGTAGTTAATTTAGTTATGTTAGACTTGCTGTAAGCTTTAATGACTACTTCTATGTGAGTTTATACTCTCTTTCTCTGTCTTAATTTTGTCCTTTATTTTTTCTACTACTGGATTTGGCTGACATCACTGTAGTAATAAACTTACAACAGTTATATTTACATTTTGCTGGAGTTCTGTGTTCATATTACAGGAGAAGAATTTGGATGATAGAGCATACCGTAACATCCAGGAGCTTGAAATGTATGCTGAGAACACTCAGAGTTCTCTCTTGTACCTCACTTTGGAAATGCTGGGTAGGTGTTTTCCACTTTCTAGATTTTGTTGATGACTCATTAGTGCAGCTACAACATTTACTGATGTTTCAAAAAGCCCACTCTTTTTCCACTGGAGTTTAATTTTAGTAGCATTTGTCTTAGGTAGTACTTCAGATATCTTTTGACAGCTCAACCACCAATCTGGAATCTTACTGCACCTGTGCTAGAACTACATACTTTCCTTAGAATCTGCCCAGTGGAAGGCTCACTGAAGTGTGGTTTCCTACTGCTTTGTTCTTTTTTGCTTAACACTGTTTTCTCTTCTCTTGATCCTATTACAGAGTGTGGTAAACGCAGCTCTTCGCCATATTTTTGATTGTCCCACTTGTCAGAACACAAAGCGCTGTAGTTATTCTGCAGCAGTTGTTCTATATTGCAGTGATGTACACTGTTTATCTTGAAACAGCTGACTTCTCAACTTACAAACGTCCCTTGGTGAGGTTGTAAATTTGGGTCTGGATCATCTCCTCTTCCTAAAAGTAGGTTAACTATCAATAATTGAATAGCTAGAAAAAACGCAACAAAGATGATATGATGCTTGTGGTTAAGAGCTAGTATCTGTGTCATGTCTAATATGAGAGTCACACATTGGGAAAGAACTGTTCATCTGCAGTGAAGAAGAGGGTGACTTTCTTTTGGGTGCCTGTTGCATTACAGAAATAGTCTCTGTATGAGCTCAGATGTAAAAGAAAGATGAGAATTATTATTATTTAGTGGTATTTAGGATTTTAGTAGCAATACTTTCCTTTTGCTTATCAGAGTAGTCTGATAACTTCAGCCAATGCTGAGGTTGAAAGAGTTTAAAAATTAAAAAGAGAGAAGTAAAAAGAGAGAGATGGTGAGCACATTCTTCTTAGGAAGAAATGAGGAACCTATCTCTTAACATCTGATGTTTGCTTCCTCAGTAGGAAATCAGTGAAATGTTGCAAATGTCATTCTGAATGTCTGATTGAAGAAATGTAGGAGTATTAGAAATATAAATAGGAAATAGATCTTCCATTCTGAGAAATGTCTTCGATCCTGAAAATGTTCATGCTTGGGTCACTCCTGATACAAGTCACATAGTCCTTTGAAAATCTGTTATGGGGGGGTCTGGATTTTATAGGTGCCCTATTGTCATGTTTATCTTCTCTTAAACATACCAGTGTAACAAAATATCATAGAATAGTTTGAGTTGGAAGGGACCTTTAAAGGTCATCTAGTCCACGCCCCCTGCAATGAGCAGGGACACCTTCAAATAGATCAGGTTGCTTGGAGCCCTGTCCAACCTGACCTGGAATGTTGCCAGGGATGGGGCATCTACCACCTCTCTGGGCAACCTGGGCCAGGGTTTCACCACCCTCGCTGTGAAAATTTTTTTCCTTAGATCTAGTCTAAATCTACCTTCTTTTAGTTTAAAACCACTACCCCTTGTCCTATCGCAACAGGCCCTGCTAAAAGTCTGTCCCCATCTTTCTTATAGGCCCTCTTTAAGTGCTGGAAGGCTGCAAGAAGGTCTCCCCAGAGCCTTCTCTTCTCCAGGTTCAACAACCACAACTCTCTCAGCGTATCCTCATAGGAGAGGTGTTCCATCCGCTGATCATTTTGGTGGCCCTCCTCTGGACCTGCCCGAGCAGGTCCATGTCTTTCCTGTGTTGAGGGCTCCAGAGCTGGACACAGGACTCCAGGTGGGGTCCTGTGCGCACCAGAGCGCAGTAGAGGGGCAGAATCCCCTCCCTCGACCTGCTGGCCACCCTGCTTTGGATGCAGCCCAGGATATGGGTGGTCTTCTGGTCTGCGAGTGCACATTGCTGGCTCATGTCCAGCTTTTCATCCCCCAGTACCCCCAAGTCCTTCTCAGCAGGGCTGCTCTCTATCCCTTCATCCCCCAGCTTGTACTGATACCGGGGGTTACCCTGACACAGGTGCAGGACCCTGTACTTGGACTTCTGGAACCTCGTAATTTCACACAGGCCCATTCCTTGAGCTTGTCCAAGTCCCTTTGGGTGGCATCCTATCCCTTGGGTGTGTCAACAAGCAGTATCTAAGCAAAAGTCTCCTCCACTGCATATTAAACAGTTAACTTCTGTTTTTTTTCTACAAGTGGATAAATTAATTGAACACAGCCCTTTTCTTTGTGTTTCCCATCACCAATCTTATCTAGACTAGGAAGACTTGGTTTCATTACAGGTCATTTTTGCTAAATTTCTTGTGCTTTTTAGCTTCTTTATTCCTAACCTGTCTCCAGGTTGTGTGTATCTCTCTCAGTAGTAGTGCTGCTTTATTCTTACTGATTTCGGGTTACTTCCTTTGTCAAGCCTGGCTGGTAATCTTGTCGTCCAAAGTCCCGGTACTTCCTCCCAGCTCCTGAAATGTAAAAATACTAATATTGTGCTCTCTGATTCATTGCCTAAGTAGTTAGGAGTCTGGTACTACCCAATAATTTTATTAAACCTTAAGGTTAGGTCTTACTCTTCGAGCTTTTTTTTTTTTTCCTAATTCCTAGTTATATGTAGAGCCTGAGCTGCCCAGTCAGTATCAGTAAGTTATATCCATTGATTCCTCCAGGCCACACTCAGCTTTCTGCTGCCATTGCCAAAATAAGTCCATGTAGTCTGTCAGTAGCTGCTATTTTGCAAAGGCTTCCAAGACCCACACAAGGCTCAGGCAGGTTTGGGCAGTGAATCTAGTATACCCAGTATCGTACTCGTATCAGTTAAGCTCACTGGTCTGTAATTCCTATGTCCTCATTTCTCTCTTTGTACAATGCTTCTTCTGTTAGAGCTTTTGTGGTTTTAACTTCAATTTTCCTTTAATTTTTCATTTTATCCTGGGTCAGTGCTGTGAAAACATGGCTTTATGATCAAAGCCAACCTTGTATGGTCTTGCCACGTAGAGTAGTGGTGCTGCTCTGCCCGGCTCATTTCCCTCCTCTTTCAGTTCTCACAGTTGTGTGCCCATACAGTAACTAAAGTTAGTTTTCCATTTCTTTGGTGATCTGATTCAGTTTGCCATGCTACTGCGGCATTGCCCATGACAGCGTAAGAGAGGTGGCAGAAATAAGGGTTCCAGGAAGGAAGTGTAGGACCATTCTCTTTGGCTTCAGTACGCTGCTGAATCAGCTGCAGCTAATCGTGAAACCACGCTGTAAGCATTAATGCTTGTCAGGAATCTCACATTTGAATGATTTTTCTGGCAGGAAAAGCAGTTCTTGGAATACTGTTATCCTGGGAGAGGACATGCCAATGAAAATGAGTTTGTGTACTGATATATTATATCTGAATAGGTGCTGCTCTGCTAAGTATACCCTTGCAGAAACTGCAGCAACGCTAAGAGGCATCTTGCTCCTGAATGTGGAAATCAGTGAATTTGCCTGCTGCTTTGCACCTCTGAGATAATATCTCAAGGCAATTTATGAACATAGAGTTCTGTCATGGACTAACACGCTTAGCTTTCCTTAAATATGACTGTGATACGCATCAGGGAAGACTACACCCGTCAAAAGGCCTGAGTGTGTTTGTAAACATATTATTTCTCCAATTTTAGGTGTGAGGGACATCCATGCTGACCATGCAGCCAGTCACATTGGGAAGGCGCAAGGCATAGTTACCTGTTTAAGAGCAACTCCATATCATAGTACAAGACAAAAGGTCTTTCTTCCCATGGACATTTGTATGTTGGTAAGAGAAGCAAGTTGTCTTGAATTGAACAGTATGGTGTTTCTAACAGTTTCTAACTGTGTCTCTCAATGCTAGACATGAGATCGTAATTTATTAGGCCAGGAATAGAACACTTTTTTCCTTTATTTTAACTCTTCCTGCTGTAGCCTAGTAATATGCCATTGTCATGGTTTTATATCTTTTGGGAGGTGAGAGGAGTGATCTTCATGAAACCTTAGTGGTTTTTATTTATTTATTTAAATTAAATGTATTAGTATTTTAGCTTTCAGTAATTTTTCCATTAATGTGTAGAAATACACATATGGAATTGGGTCTGGGTTTTGTTTTTTTTGGGGGGGGGGGGTTGTGTTTCTTTTTTCTTTTCCTATACCCATAAAGGAAGCACTGTGAGAAATTTTACCTCTGCACAACCTTCTCAGGTTTCTCTTTACTACCTTTTCATACATGTGCTGGTGGTTTTTGTTCTTTGGTTTTTTTTGGGATGGTTTGGGATTTTTTGGTTACATATTTGATAGCTATAAGCATGCACTCCATACATTGCTGTAGGAGATTGTATAGTCCTCCAATTTAAACTGTATACCTAATTTGCTTTGGAATTTAACAGATCTTGCAATTTGGGTAAAATGGGATTAAAGCTCAAATTTTTTCATTGAAGTTCTCTGGCTAGATTTGTAGGCATCGCAGCTGTTACACCTTCATCTCCAGTCTTTATTTTTAAATGTTAATGCTGTTCTTTATACTTAACCAAAATTGATGTAATTATGGTGATGCTTAAGGCAGTTGTATTAGTGTTTTCTGAATGTAATTTCAATACAATTAAAAGTTTTGATTTGCAGTTTAGTAATTTAGGTAGTTGCAAAAAATGTAGATACTAATATAGGTCAGGGTTATAACACTGCAGAAAGGAGCTGCACCCTGCTTGCAGCCCTTCTGGGACTGGATGGTGTGGGAGGCCTTCCAGCTTTTTAGCTTTTCAAACGTAGCCTGAAAATTCAGTCATTCCTTGCCATGGAAAGTGTTTTACAGTGAAACTGTAAAAACAGCTTGCATCCCTTCTGTGCAGACGGAACATCTCGTAACCATTTCAGCTGCTGGAAAGTATTGCAGAGTTGTGCTGGAGTTCTGTATCTCCTGTGAAGCCTACCTGCCTATCTTTATACAGCTTTCACATGTCTGAGCGTTCTGGAGAAGAATGGGCGACTGGTGTAATTCTGCATATACCATATTATGTCTTGCATTGATCATTATAGTCAAAGAATAAGTTTGGGGTTGTTTTTTTGGGGGGTTCTAGGGCAGGATTGGTGTTTTTGGGTTTTTTTGTTTGGTTTTTAGGGATGGGTTTGTTTAGTTTGGGTTTGGGGTTTTTGGTTGTTTTTTTGTTTGTTTGTTTGGGTTTTTTACAAGCCTGGTGGTGCACACCAATCCCAAGGTAATGATTTATTTCATAAGTCAGCATGGCTTCTGTGTTAACTGTTACTGGCTTTCCTTTGCTTAATATCGATTCTTGAATTATGGTTTTAAAAATTAGGCATCTAAACCGATCTAAATTCCCAAAACTTTAAAATCTGACTTGGTTATCTGACTGACCACAAAGTCTTTAGGGAACAAATTCATGCAGAGAGAGTCTGTACCAACTGTTCTCTTTGTTATCTTGAATTTTTTCCAAGTGACTGACCAAAAAAAAGGGGAAATAAAAAAGGAGGGGGCAGTGGTAAAACATTTAGGCTGTTTCAGTCTTGTGTCATTAGTTTGGTTCCTGGGACAGGTTTTTGAGAAGCTAAAATGGAAACTTGATATTTATTGAGGTTTTTTTTTCTTTTTGATTTTCCTTCCTATGCCTAGCATGGAGTTTCACAAGAGGATTTCATAAGAGGCAAGCAAGAGAAAAATGTGAGAGATGTAATTTATGATATTGCCAGCCAGGCCCATATTCATCTAGAACACGTGAGATTCCTTCCCTTTTATTTATTTAAATAAACATAGTTGATGCTAATCTTTGCAAAGCATTGTGCATGTGTATTGTTTGAAGACTTACAGCTGCATACTTAATTTCAAATATTTTACCTTTAATTACATTGAGAGTTTAAATTAAAAAAAAAACAAAAACCACCACACAAAATTTTTAAACAACTACTTCTGTATGAATATTATATTAATCTGTATGTACAGGAGGCAGTTTACTCACAGCCAGGTTCAGTTGCATATATATCAATACTGCCTAAAAGCCTTACTACTGGGAGAGAAACTTCAAGCAGACTTCTATAAATGCAACTATACGCCAGCATGGGATCAGCACCATAGAAAGCAATTCTGCAGGTGGTACTTCACAGCACAGTGGAATGGCTGCCAGGAAAGCAGAGCATGTTGCCTTTAACTGCTGGTTAGTGTATGTGTGGGAGGGGGTATTCATGCCCTGACATGACCAGCCATACTCAGAGCTATGTTGGGAAAGGTGCTTTCTGTTTATTTGTTTTCTGGCTCGCAGCCAAATGAATTAGAAAAGACTTTTATTTGCTTGGAACAGTGGATAATGAATCCTGAAGAACTGCAGAGTCCTACTCTATTTTTCTTTCATACTCTTATTTTAGCTATGCTCTGAATTTCTTGTTGGTACATAATACAAAAGTAAAAGAATGTTTCATTAGCATGCTGTGTCTGCCTTTATCTGGAAGACAAAACACACAAGAAGCACTGTAAAGAGTTTCTTATGTTTGCAAGTACATGTACATGTATACTTTGAGTATTGCACCCAGTATTTCCAACCAAGGTATTCTGAAAAGATACCACTTCAAAGTAAAGAAATGCCAGATTTACCTCTGCATTTGCACCATTAATATAATCCTCAATGACAGTGTTACCTGTGATCACAGCATTTTATGCAGTAGAGACAGGAGAGCCCTTCATTTTTTGGAAGGTAAAATGAGGCATCCCTGGTTTGTTCACTCAGTGGTTAGCTAGTTGATGAATGTTTTTATTTTTTGTTAAGAATATGTAGCCTTGGGCTTTATTTTTAATACAGACTATTTATAATT
>NW_010564292.1:0-15147 GCF_000687285.1 Phaethon lepturus | reverse complement strand
ATTCCTGCTCATGTTGTTTCACCTGATGTCTCAGTTTTTGCTGTCACGTGCCCAAGGGAACAGTTTATTTCATTTAGAAGCAGGGAACAGAGACAAAGAAAATGCAAGGTCAGAACTGTCCACTATCTTTGTTCAAGCTGAAATCTTTTGATTTTTCTTTTTTTATTCCTCACCCCTCAACCCATAATGCACAGTATATAAACCCCATTGACTTTGGTTGCAGTTGTGGCTTACAAAAATGTAGAGTGCCTGGCCTGAAATGCCTCGTATGAGGGTCATGGAAAACAAGCCAGGTATATTTATTGTCCAGCTGTTTAAAATTTGGTTGCTGGTATTGCATGGAAACTTTGGGACGGAAGCAGGGAGGGAATTCAGTTCTTCAGAGCCTTTCAGATAATTTGATAATTCTTAGTGTGTTGGTCCCCTGGCCCCCAGCGTGCCAACCAGCTTCTGAAGAGAACAGGCAGAACCTTACCCCTCCTTGCTTCCCACTCCATTCCTAGAGCCCTGCCTATGCTATGCACTGGGAGGGTCCTATGGAAAATATGCAGTGTGATCATGTAATTGGAGACTACATAGAAAAGTATAAACACATGGAAACCAGATTAGGGCAGCATTAGCATTTTATTCAATTTAATGTTGATCTTGGCACTATTTTTTTTTATCTATTTTTTTTAATGGATGGGTTATATCTTCTTAATTAAAGTAAAAAAAATTCCTCTCTGAATACTTGCTTCCAGCCTCTGTCATCATCAGTGAAGAATAATTGACAATGCAGGATCTCTAGAGTGTTCAAATCACTTGAACTGGCAATAACTGCCAGTAATAACAGGGTATTAGCCTCCTTGATAATCAGATGGTCTTTGCTAATGCAAGGATAAAGATACTTTCTCCCCTAATGGATGAAATGGGCTTTTGCTGGCTACATTTGCTGGGTATTTCAGGACTTTAGGTAAATGTAATGGGCTGGTGCCTTTAAATACATCTGCTCTCCTGTATAAAATCACCATCTTGTTTTGCCTGAGGGTCTTTTCAGCCACTTACCCTCTGTCTTAGTTGGAATTGCAGGGTAGGGTAAAGTTTAAACCTGCAGAGAGGTTTCAACAATCTCAGAATTTGTTACACAAACCACATATTTTGGAGGATGAGGGTAACAGTTACCAGCCCCATTTCACAGTCAGAAGAAATCATAATCCTCAAATAAATGAAGTCTCAGCAGTGTTACATGAAGCATATTGTAGTAATGTGGCACTTTATCTTGGGAGAAAAGTTTCTGAAGTGTGGTCAGCTCTTCCTGATACTGCGACTGATGACCAGCAGAGGGCAAAATAAGGTAATGAAGATTGCAGTTCTCTTTAGGAATTGAATAGAATATTGAATTGAATATATTCTATAAAATATAGAATTGAATTAGAATAAAAGCATATAATAAAAGTGCTCTGTCAGTCCCACAATGATCCTTTCAAAAGCCTGCAAATACATTTACATGTTCCCCCTCTTTCTCTTAAGCACTCCTTCCCCCAGTCCTCTTTAAAAAGGTCTCCTTTTGGCTTTTTGCATTTATCTCAATTATGCTAGATCGTTATGGACTCAATTTACCAAGGAAGATAACATACTTTCTGAATTACATGCAATTCTGGGTTAAGAAGGTCAAGCAAGATTACTTTCTTTTTTCATCTTGCAATTAATAATAGTAAGGCAGAGCATTAGGTCAGGGACGAGCATTTTCTTTTTTGATATATATATGTATATATGTACACATACACATGTTATTACATCATAGAGTTTTAAAATAATTTGCCCTCTATAAAGATTCAGTATTTTTCCGTCCTAAAGTTTCAGCCTGATTTTCTCAGTTGTCAGGAAAGATCCATGGAAAACTAACAGAAACTCATGCATGCTCATCAGTATTCATAAAGGCTGTGTGGGTGGGTTGGTTGGTTTGTATTTTTTAACCTGTAAGAAAAGGCAAAACAAGGAGGGATTTTGTATTTATAAACAAGCATTACAGGAAAATTTGCTTCAGCTCTGTTAGATGTACCTGCATTGTAAGTGGGTTTAAGTTGTAGATTTGATTCAGCCATGGTTTAGACTCTGTTGATACATAGATACTGATGGCCTGAGGCACTGAGATCTTTTCAGAGTCCCATAAACATAGATGGAGCATAACTGGACTTCTGGGACTCATGGGAACACTGGACCAAAAAGATGCACTCAGAGAAATGCATTTCTGGTCTTCCATCATTTCTGTCTCTTGGGATGCAAAGAGTTATTTGGTGGGGGGAAAAAAGTGTTAAACCATTTTTATTAAATCAGATGCAACTTGGAACTTTGTCAGAACAAAAGATGGTAATTTACATTGGTTTACTATATGTAAACTGTACGGTCAAAAGATAGCTAGAAGAATTTAGCAGGCCTCTCCCAGTATTACATACTTTCCGTGTAATTACTTTTGTGTACAGTGAGGGATGGTGCTGGCTTGCACATAATGAAAAATTATAGTTTCACAATGTCAAAATAAAAAGGGATGAAGGTCGTAATGCAGTCTGTTGGCTCTAACCATTACATAGAGTACTTGATGTTTAATCTGAAATGTTAAATTCTCCTGATAAGTACGTTTGTGTTTTGTTTTTTTCCTCCCACCTTACTCCATTTGCTTTCAGGCTAGATCTTTCAGTAAGAAAGTTCCCGTGACGGCATACCCTGCTTTTTTCTGTACGGTGGGTGTGATATCATGCACTTTTTAAGTGATGAACTCACTTCTGTGCTAATATGTTTGTGAAGAGTAGAGTATCAAATTAAGCATGGTTAACTAATGCTTCATATGTCTGTTTTGGGAGGATGTAATATCTAAAACTTCTGAATATCATAATGTGTGTCTGACTGTGGAACCTCATAATTTTGATCAACACTTCTAATCCTTCTTTGATTACATAATTTCACCCCAGCTGTCTGTATATTCATAGACCATCGTTCTCATGCAAGAGCCCAAAATCTTGTCTATTTTTATAATTTGCTGGTTGGTCTAGTAAAAAATAATGCTTCTCTTCACAAAGCCTGCCTTTTTTATATCTTTTGAATGTGATAGCTATGTTACCGCTTAATAAAACATGCAAACTGTCAAGCCTTTTTGCAGTTCCCCATTTGGTTTCATGTATGGCTTTTTAAACTTAATGCCCAATTATTTGTGTGCACCATACGGACTAAGCTTTTTTCTTCTTTTCTAGGTTGCTTTAGATGATTATTTATGTAATATACGAAAAGTGGACTTCAATATATTTCATCCAAGCTTACAAAAGAGGAGTACATTATTACCACTGCATTTATATATTAGATCTTGGAAAAAAACATATTAAATTTTTTTTAATATGGGTTTGGAGTGCTGAGTTTTTTCTTTAGTGTCTTAACTAGATAGAATTGTTAAGTGTCTGACTTCATACTTCTGCAAACTGTAGTTCATGGGAAGCAGCAGATGCGCATGAACTGTAGCTGTCAGCTTGCTGGCAGTAGTTAAGTTTGTTCTTGGAATATTAGGCTGATATTTCTGCTTCACATGTCTGCCAAGTCATATGTCCTTGCCTTGAGATTACTTTTCTTGTCTTTCCTGTAATAACAGCAATATGATAGAATACTTCTTGGACAAATTCTGTGCTAGTGGATACTTCTGACAGTTCTGACACTTTACTGAAAAAAAAAGAAAAAAAAAGACTGCTTGCTTTGTGCCAAAAGCAGTTACAGCAAATGCCTTATAAAATCAGCTAAGCAATTCTATTTAGTGCAAGGAGCAGACTTGTTGCAAGTGCTAATGCTTCATAGTTGGAAGAATGAGTGCACGTATTTGAATGCAAGAAAACTGGCAGAAAAGCTTTGGCTTTTTTAATTACGTAGTATAGAATTTTTATGTAGAATTTCAGAATGGTGAAAAAGAGCTGTAATACAGAAATTACTTAACTGCATGTTGTGATTGAGCCCTAAAGTGACTACAGGTAGCGGGGAGGATAGCTTTACAACATATGAAGAGGGCCCTTACACAGTTTTTATCTCCAACTCGGCCAAAGGCTTTTTTCAGTTTGCTGTTAGCTTGGCAGTATCTTCCTCCTGGCCTCTCGTCTCTCTGTTGTTGCCCGCAGCTGTCATTGCAACATGGGTTCAACTTTTCTTTGGTACTGTGAAAAAACACATTCTGGAATGTTGCAGGTCATTTTAGTCCTCCCTTTCTGTAAAGACACTGCTCAGGTATTTTGGTGGGGAATTACTGGGAGTTTTGTACTCAGCATCTCTTGAGATCAAGGTAAATATTTCTGTTTGATTTGTTGTTTGGTAAAATAATACTTCCTAACATCCAACTTGATTCAGTTGCACAAATCCGGTAGTTTATTCTTCCATCATCCTTGTTCTATTAAATAGCTGCTTTTCCCAGAGATTTTTTTTTTAATCGGGGTTAATCTCCCCAGATGCTTGGTTGTGTAACAGCATCCTGTGTTTTAGTGTGCAATGCTGCATAATGAATTTCTGAGAACAAAATTCGTCACTTCTTCAATCACAGAGACTGTCAGCACGGTAGAAATCTTAGGAACCCAAAATTAAATCCTTCATTCAGTGATTTTATTTTACATGTTTGAAGTCAGTTTGCAATACACATCTTGGCTAATTCTGCAGTTTCCTACTTCTGAGTAAGACATTTGTCTGTGAATTTGTTCAGCTCACAATCTTGGTATGTGTATTAATCAAGGTTGATAGGAACCTAGAAAATTCCGTGTGTACTGGACCAGGATTATACTGGCTATTTTGTAAAAGTGAAATCTTAACAGGCTCTGTTCACTTCTCGAGTCAGCTGCTGTGTCTTACGGTGTTCCTGCATGTGGCAAAGCGGTCTGGTGAAAAGAAAATATTTCCTTCCTACACAGGCACCACAGCTCGTCCTGCAAATGAAGAGCAAAGGCTTCGGCTCTGTTGCTGCTACCAGGCCAGCTGCGCATTCACTCTCTTTATTTTGTGTTCTGGAGAAAATGTTAGAAATATCTCTTTCTGCAGTTGGTCCCTGTTTTGTTCTGAGCGTGCTGAGTCAGGACAATAGAGGCAGCCCTGTCTGTCCTCTCCAAGGGGATCGCTCTCCTGTAAAAGTTCACTTTTGGCAGGAGCGCAGTACAGTAAATAGGAAGAGAAGGGAAACTGTGCAGTATCATCAGTACATCGAGTTGCTACAGTGATATCTTGCTTGCAGGCCACAAGGCCAGCGCTTTGCTTCGGTGTTGGAAGTGGAACAAATCTTGACAATGTACTTACAAAGGCATCGATGGAAGGGCTGGTTTGTTCTAGTGTAGAAATGAAGCCATGTGATGCAGTGAATGGTTAGCATGGTGAGAGGGACTTATTAGTGAATTAGTAAACAGGATATGGAATAAATAAATTCCAGTTATGACTTCAGTCACAAGAGAGTTTTGAGTGACCTCAGAAAGTAAAGCAGTGCTTTGAATTGCAAATGACAGGAGGCTGCTTGAATAAGCAATCTATATCTCCTTCTGTATCCTTCGGGGAACAACTCGCTTGCTCTTGGATGGTCATGCTTGATTCTGCCTTGAGGGACAATGTTGTGAATGGAGGCATTAAATACCTGTCAAACAAGGTAGTCTTAATTTGTTTGCTTTCACTAGCATTATCTGCTTTTATTTTTCATTAGAGATTGGGGCCATGTAAGAAATTTCGTTCATCAGTTCTGATAATTTATAATTCCACATCCTACAAATATTTGTCCTATTTCTGCTTGCTTTTTTTTAATCTGACAATATATTTTCTCATATTGGTGCTAACCTACTGGTCATTTTTATCAGAAAAGTAACTAGCAAAAACAGCAGGTCTTTGCTAGCTGCTAATTACACTTTGGAAAATAATTTACATGCCTAGTTACATCATGTGTAGTTAGCCTGGTCCATGTGAAGCAGCAGTCTAGCGGGTGTTCTCCTCAGTGACCTTACATGTTCTGTGTATCTTTGATGTTTATGGTCGTGCTTTCTTTTAGATTAAGCACAGAATTGTATCTTCATATTTCTCTTCAGAGCAGTTCACTGGAGTCTGTTCCAGAGTCTCTTTCCACTTAGGCTTGCAGGTTTAGGCTAGCAAAACATAAGAACTGTATTACTGCTGTAACAGATCGTATTTTGTCCATGGTTAGTAACAGCAATGGGGTCAAAAGTGCTGAACAAATTGAAACACATCAGACACCACTTGCCCTGTGATCTTGCAGTTTAATTGGTTTCCCACTTAACCGTATAACAGGCTTAGTAAAAGCAAACCAAAGACAAGATTAACTTTCAAGGAAAAATGAAAAAATCTCAATCATCACATTTGAGAAATACATCCTCCAGATTGTCCCTGCTTCCCTCAGAACTTTGCATCTGAGTATCTGCATCTTATTTTTGTCCTCTCTAGTGTCAAAACGTTCAACAGTACCAGAAAACGCTTTCCAGCCATAAACATAGGAACTGATGTACTGCAGAAAGGGAGGGCCGTGTACTGTTCTTCTTTTATGTTTGTGTCTCGTGTTTTTCAAAGCAAGATACAAGAGGAACCATTTAGATGATTATGAGCAGTCTGCCAAAATAGTGAGGATTTTTTTTTTTACTGCTCTGATGCCAGGTTAAGAACTACAAAGGTTTAGTTATAAAAGGATTTAGAAGGGGATACAGCATTATGCTGAATGTTCTTAGAGCCTTTTCCCGTTGCGTTTGCTGATGGCAGCTCTGTGTTCTCAAAACTGTACCTGTTCTGTCTCAAAACTCAATCTCCATCTTTTTTTTGAGCTTTCACGAATCTTGCTCTAAATCTACAGAATATTTTTTTGAATGTGGCTGACCCCAACGACTTTGAATCCATTGAAGTCAATCCAGTAAAAAAGTGTCATAAATAACATCCACAGATACATAAAACAAGACAAAATATACAAGCAATCCATTATTCTTCATGCTATACATTGATTGGTATTTGCCTTTATAGGCAGGCAACCAGTTGTGGATAATCATTCACTGATTCATGTTCTCAGCTGAAGCAAATGGTGTTTGGCATCCTGCTCCAAGGGGGGCAAGTTACCTATTCAGTGGGTTAATCTATGGATCTTTTAGATTCTGTGTTCTAGGATGGGCCTCTCTGTATCTGTACAAAAACGCAGAATAGGTGTATGTTTCTGTTTCGTTGATAAAAAGCTGTGAGTCTTTAAAGGAGGATGCTGGTTTTCTTTCTTCGTACTAGAGGGGGGGACTTGTGAAACCTTTAATTGTGCAGTAGTAAGTGGTGGAGGTTGTTTTGGCAAGTTGGCTGTGGAAGGCAATTTGTACGTGGTAGCTACTCGTGTATAACCTGCTGTAAGGTCTAGGAGCAGCTGTCTGGAGCTGAGGATTATTTTGCCCTGTGCATCCTACACTGACCATACTCCCTTTTTACTCAGGCTGTTCAAACTTTGTGTTTTATTAATCGAAAGACTCCAAAGGGAATAGTAATAATAATAAAAAATTAAAGCTGTAACCATCAGTTAATATCTAGAAGGTTGGAATTTCCTAAGAACAGACACCTTCCCCCCCTTTTTTTTTCCCCTGCTGTACATAATACACAAAATCCACAGCTTATTTTAAGTTGCAGGTAGGCAGCGTGTGAACAGACAGCGTATTTTCATTAGTTCAGCTCTAGTTGATTTGTCCTTTCATTAAATTAGCTCAGTTGTACTTCCTCAGCCTAAACACTTTTTTTCTTTAAGCACCTAATGAATCGGTATGCTCAACCTTCATGTTCACCGACAGCTTGCTCTAATAGGTTGGAAGATCCTCGTTTCCTAGATAGCCACAAATGCGTGTCTTCTGTTTGCTTTTCCCTATAGGCAGTATCTTAGCAGAAACAAATCAGCTCAATGAGGCACACAGATCTCTTATGCAAACATCTTGATGATTTCACTCAGACAAGGCCAATTGCAGGGTCCTGCACCTGGGTCGGGGCAACCCCCAGTATCAGTACAGGCTGGGGGATGAAGGGATGGAGAGCAGCCCTGCTGAGAAGGACTTGGGGGTACTGGTGGATGAAAAGCTGGACGTGAGCCAGCAATGTGCACTCACAGCCCAGAAGGCCAAGCATATCCTGGGCTGCATCCAAAGCAGCGTGGCCAGCAGGTCGAGGGAGCGGATTCTGCCCCTCTACTCTGCTCTGCTGAGAATCCACCAGGAGTCCTGTGTCCAGCTCTGGAGCCCTCAACACAGGAAAGACATGGACCTGCTGGGGCGGGTCCAGAGGAGGCCACCAAAATGATCAGAGGGATGGAACACCTCTCCTGTGAGGACACGCTGAGAGAGTTGTGGTTGTTGAGCCTGGAGAAGAGAAGGCTCTGGGGAGACCTTCTTGCAGCCTTCCAGTACTTAAAGAGGGCTTATAAGAAAGATCAGGACAGACTTTTAGCAGGGCCTGTTGCAATAGGACAAGGGATAATGGTTTTAAACTAAAAAAGGGCAGACTTGGACTAGACATAAGGAAGAAATTTTTCACAGTGAGGGAGATGAGACCCTGGCACATGTTGCCCAGAGAGGTGGTAGATGACCCATCCCTGGCGACATTCCAGGTCAGGTTGGACAGGGCTCTGAGCAACCTGATCTAGTTGAAGGTGTCCTTTGATCATTTCAGGGGGGGTTGGACTAGATGACCATCAAAACTTCCTTCCCACCCAAAAAGTCTATGATTCTATATTCAGTACAGCATCATAAAAATTGGGTCAAAGGGACCCTAGGTATTAATTAAAGTACCAATCCATCTATTAAGCAGAACCAACTATAGCATCCAGTTACCCATTTTATGGATGAAATGTTATATGTAAATAGATTATGTTATGCATTAAATAACAGGATTTATTTTTTTATTTGTTAGATATTTGGAGTTTATAATTTATTATAGTTTAGAAAGATGGCAGAGAGGGGCTGCAATGGAGGGGGAAATTTTGCATACTGATCCATCTCGTATGGTTTTCTACATCAGAATCATGGTGCTCTGGAAAATCAAAGCCAAAATGTTGGGGCTAGGGTGAGGGGATTGTTCAGACTTCTCTCAGTCTATAGTTTAAAAAGAACCCAAACCCCCAAATGCTTAAAAATTCATAGTGCATGTCTAGTTTTGCCAGAGTGTAGTCTAGATGCTGTTCCTTGACATATTACTACATATAATCACTTAAGGCTGAAGCGTGAAAGCTTAGATTTTGTAATTTCACACCTCCTTTAGTTGGCCCAGGCAGAGCAAAACATTGTGGTCTAGGACATTCACGCCTATTTAGATTTCCATGCTTAAATAAGCATGAAATTAGATGAAGGGGAAAGAAAAATAGTTAAGATATAACGCTTGGGCTTCTTCAGTGTCAGAAAGACCACGTTCCTTCAACAAAGTGCTTGCATATGGCATTCTGGTTTAGAAGTCTGGTTTCTGTTCTAACCGAAAAGCCCAACCAAAGGTTGGCTGCTGTTCTCACTCTGTACAGATCTATCGATTCCCAGTTTCAGTCAGAATCCCCCAGGTATTTTCACTCTAACTAAAAAAAAACCAAACCAAACATACAACTTCCCACCCCAATAAAAAACCCCAACAAACTCTGTAGGAGGGCTGGCCCAACAATGGACATTTGTAAGGGCTTCATAACAGATGCAATTTTTGGAAAGGAGAGGTATGAACTGTAGCTGCAGAAGTTGCCTGAAATCTGTCTGCCCACAAATACTGCTTTTTGTGTAGTATAAGCGAAAGACATAAGCAACTCATGTGAGGCAGAGAAGAAATTCACCCCATAAATCCAAAATCACAATGCAAGTAACTCTGCTGCCCAACAGCCACTATTAATCCTTACAGACCCCTGTCTTTCACGTTCTTGAGGTGCCTGCAGCTGTGCCTCTGAGCAGGCTCAGAGCTGTCCCAGTATGGGTAGTTTGATGTTTCTCTCATACAGACTCTGGATATACAAGTGTCCTTTTACCAAGGCCTCTTGAGCCCCTCAGCAAGCCAAGGGCATAAAAGCATGGCTGGACTTTGACAGAATCCATGGCTGTGGTCCTTCACAGGCATCCCAGGAACAGAGACCCCAACCCAGCTTCCCTCTAGCTTGTAGCACTTTGAAGGCCTCATCATGCCAAAGGGTGCCTTATCCACCAGGAGATAGCTAACCTGAAGCCATTGGAGATGTAAATAGGCTGCTCTGTGTGACTCTGCTTTTTCCACGGGAGTTATTCTGTGATGTGGCACAGGATTCACAGGGCATCTGGAAAGAGGTGAGAGGGACCGCAACCATACAGGCCCTGTGGTTGTATTTGTCACCTCTGAGAGGAGAGCACTAAGGTCTGGTGTCTGCTTCTGAGGCTGGCAACTAGGCATTTATGTGCCTTTGAGATGTGGATTTGGGCTTCAGTCTGTCCGGGAGCTTCATTGCAAACCGTTCCTGGAGGGATGGAGGTCTGAAACTGCTTCCCTGCCAGCCCACAGCCAGACATAGTTATTGTTGCTCAAAAATCCCCAGAGATTCAAACACAACATAACATCCATTTGTCATCTTTTAGTGTCAGGAGATGTAAAAGCACCCTAAAGATCTGTCCATCCACGTTTTCTTAATTGAGTTATTGCTCATTTCTGTCTCAGCTGAACACAGGAGTCCATCCTCTTAAACCATACCTCTGACCAGGACAGTTTAAGGATGGAATTCCAAATTTTGGCAAATGATTTATTTAGAAACGAACACATGCGATGGAACTCCTTCAGTGTTTTGTAGAACACTCCACAAACCCAGATTAATATGACTTGTACACTTAACAAATCCTACACGCTGAACTTCTAGTAAGGTAATACACTTTGAACTGCAAAAATGCTATGCCTTTATGGCACTTGGAAAGGCAAAAAGCATTAAACTTAGGAGTTACTTCAGTTTTCCCCTTAAAAAAATCTATCTTATTAGATTAATTTCTAATAAGAAGTAGAGAATCACCTTTTGCTTTCAACAGTGCAAGTTTAGCATTATGGATTACTTAAAGAAAGCTAAAGTTAAAAATGCCAGGAATATTTGCAGGGATAGAACAAGACACACTGATCCCTCGGAAACAAAGAGGTATTTCTGGTTCAGTTTGTGAGCCCTTTCTTCTCAGGCTGTTGGCTAGCAGTTTGGCTGTGGAAACTGAGGAAAAAGAACGCTATTTGGAAGAGAACTGAGTTTCTGCAATGAAAATGAGATGAACACCAAATGAATGAAAGGTTGTTCTATGTTTGTATGAATTTCTATTACAAACATTATTTTTAGGGACAGGCCTTGCTTGTTGTGGCTACTTCTTTGCCAAATTCTTTCATACCTTAGGCATACGAGTGCAGCCTCTTGGTTATGAATTCTCATCATATAAAAACTCAGATCACAAGTGATGGGTTTTGTTAGTTTTCCCTTACCCGATCAGAAATTCCCGTCAAGTTCCAAAGAGATTTGGAATATATAGACAGTGAGCAGAAATCCTTACTGTGTCAAAACCAGCGATCCCTTTCTGTCAGTGTCAGAGAAGCAATCCACCAGAAAATGAGCTTGGCTTGAACCTTGATGGCTTTGTTGTTTGTTAATATTCGGTGTTAAATGGTTATTGCTGAGGCTTATCTGTATGGTGGTACATACAGCAGAGGGGCAGAAAGACTGCATTGCAGTCTATCTTGATCTCACTTCAGAAATAACCTAGCAATTTGCAATTTAGCATATAAGGTAGGTTAAAACATTAAACTCTGGTAATAGTTGTATATGGACAGAGCTCAGCCAAAACTGAGACAAAAACTACAGATAACCATCTGAATTCAAGTTCACAGCTTGGGGCTAAGTTTACAGAACACACTTATGAAATTTTAACCCAGAGAGGTTGGGAATCAGTCTGTGGTCTTGAATTTGAGTCCCCAGGTTTAGTTTCTATTGTATGTGTATAGATACTGGCTCTCGTAATAATACATCAGTGCAAGCTCTTCTTAATGCAACAGTATATGTAATTTTAATGCAACTCTCAAAACCTTTGCGACAAATTTTTGGAAGATATCTAGCAGCCAGAAATTCAAGTTACTAACATAAGCTTGACAAAATATTTTAAAACTATGTAAAATACAGATGGTCCTGTTTAACTGGACGTGTTTATAATACATGAGATGATAGACAAATGTTGTACTTTTTCACAGCAAAAAAAGAAAAAAGCCCATATATTTACATGTTTTGATTTTAAAAGGGAAATTCTTAGAGCCAATTATCAAATTATGTTCTTTTGACTGCCTCCATTAATGTTACATGGAAAATAAGAACCATAACATATCAATTTTATGTGTTAAATGCAATTCCACAAAAATGCTGTGAGAATCTTTATTTCTCATTCAGTTATTTCCATTGCAACTGTGGTCTGTTTGCTACTAACAATTTTTTTTTTCCTGTGCTGGGAGTAAAATTCTTGACCCACCTGAAGGTAAAACACTCATTGACCTGAGCTCTGTTTAGAGAACCAAGGTGTTCAGAAATGATTAACAGCAAGTTTCTGCTGTTCATCTTTCGCTCTCGTCAGCTGCTTCGTTGTCCGTGGTAGCTTTGCCAAAAGCTAAATGCTCAAAGGTTAGCGAGCAAGTGTAATAATTTTCCAAATACAAACTATGCTCTTGGGTGTGCTCGATCCTATAGTATGAATAGAAATAGATGGTGGCAAAATTTTAGTAATGTTATATTTATAGATAAAATATATTTTAATTTGTTTTGAAATAATGAATAATTCAGTCGTTGAATAATGAATTTTAAAAGAATAAATAAACTGACACGTTATGAAGGTGAAAAAAGGAATTGGATAAATTTAGGGATTCATTATTAGCCGGTATCTACTATGGTACATATTAATTGCAACCTCTGTTTTTGTCTACAACAAAATGAACAGATCCCAAAAAGGAGTGAGGAAGTGATACAAGCGATAAAGAAATCTCACATATTTTGCAGAAGCTCTCTAAAAAAGTAAAATTGTTGTTGACAGGCAACATATATGGGTCTACGTCAGGGCTTGAAAAGCCACCACACTATTGTTTAGAGAAAGAAAAAGCATTAAAAAAACCCATTTTTCATGCATGCTTGGTTTTCTAGCTATTGCTTGCTTTCTGCATAGAATCCAAGTGGCTTGGCATGGGTTTCCTGTTTCGGTGGGAGATTTGCTGTCCTTCACCAGGCGCTTTCTCCTTAGCACCATTCGTTGGCTCTTCATCAGGGTCCACTGAAAGGGGCCAGATCTGTTACTTGCAGAAGGGATGTGGGTTCAGGAGCCCTGCTTGCTTTGGTTCTGTAGGAAATTCTCTCACGGAGCTGTGAGTACATCTGAGTGTATGTTAGTGGTCTTCTACAGCTGTCCGTCTCACTTGTCACACCCCCACGCCACAGCTTTTGAGTGTGCCCCACATCCAGAAGCTATGTCTGTCACAACAATGAGAGCGGACCAATCTTTCGTTTCTGTCCTTCAATAAGCCTTAGGGCAGCATTCGGCTCAGGCTGAGCGCCAGGTGGATTTGAAGGGAGAAGCAGACAGCCGGGCCACTGTGCTGTAGGGTGGGAGGACACATGTACTCAGCCCTCCACGTCCTTCTCTCTTCCCCATGTCTCTCTCCCACAGCAGGAGAGACCCAGCTCGGTGATGCGGCCCTCTCCTATCTGTGTCCCCATCTGAGCTGGGGTAAAAAATTCAGAGGAAACTCAGAAACTTCAGTGGGTTCATTATTACCACTGGAAAGCCCCACCGCCTAACTACTCTATTTTTTTCCCCAGAAAAGCCAGCCACATTGTTGCCCAATAACGTGAAATTTGGAAAATGAAACTGCTGTGTTGCATGTAAGTGAAACTTTCTTAAAAAATAGCCCCTCGGGTCATTTTCCAGAGCACAGACTTTGGTACCGGAGCACTGCATGCTGCTACTGCTGAAATGGGGGAGCTGTGCCCCTTCCCTCCCACGCCACAGCTGCCTGAAACACCTCAGCCACCCTCCCACTCTGGTATCATAGAATCACAGAATCATTAAGGTTGGAAATGATCTCAAAGGTCATCAAGTCCAACCGCCAACCCAACACCACCATGCCCACTAAACCATGCGTCAGCAACAGTGTGGCCAGCAGGAGTAGGGAAGTGATTGTGCCCCTGTACTCGGCACTGGTGAGGCTGCACCTCAAATACTGTGTTCCGTTTTGGGCCCCTCACTACAAGATGGACACTGAGGTGCTGGAGCGTGTCCAGAGAAGGGCAACGAAGCTGGTGAGGGGTCTGGAAGCACAAGTCTTACGAGGAGCGGCTGAGGGAACTGGGGTTGTTCAGTCTGGAGAAGAGGAGGCTGAGGGGAAACCTTATCGCTCTCTGCAACTACCTGAAAGGGGGTTGTGGTGAGGTGAGTGTTGGTCTTTTCTCCCAAGTAACTAGTGATAGGACCAGAGGAGACAACCTCAAGTTGCGCCAGGGGCGGTTTAGATTGGATATTAGGAAAAACTTCTTTGCTGAAAGAGTGGTGAAGCATTGGAAGAGGCTGCCCAGGGAGGTGGTGGAGTCACTATCACTGGAGGTGTTCAAAAAACATGTAGACATGGTAGCACCCATCAGCATCTGGAAACCTTGGAAGGACCTGGTTAACTGCTGATAGCAGGCTACGTTTGGAAAATACTGCTCTGGATGACTTGCTGCCTAGATGCTAAAAGTGATAATACAGAGGAGAGATGGGGCTCCTTGTGTTCACCACTTTGGCAGTGTTTCTGGTGGGAGTCTTACTAGCTGACCAGCAACTCTTCAAACTGAAACATGTTAATACCTCCCTTCCATGTGCTATAAAGGGTTTCTGTAGAGAGAGGTAATGGAAAACGTGACCATCCTTATTTACTTCTGGGAGAGCGTGCTTGGAGCCATGGACACAAAACATGGACCCGGGATGGTGCACAAAGAATGGAAATGTGGGAGTTAAAAAAACAACCCGAGGTAATGCTCTCGTGTCCCGAGGAGCCCTCTTCCACGAGGTGCCACTCGTGGGTTGAGTAGCGCCGGGCCCTCCCCTCCTCTCCCCACGCAGGGCGGCTCCGCAGGGCCAGGCCCGCTGCGAACCAGCCCCAGCCCTTCCCGAAGCTCGGCTCCTCCCAAGA
>NW_010564291.1:0-5488 GCF_000687285.1 Phaethon lepturus | reverse complement strand
AAAGCAGCGTGCGGGGCTCTGTCCCCGTTGCAGCTGCTTGCTCCCGGCCGTGCAGCGTTGGCCCATCTGGGCCACGGTAGGGCAGGGCTGACGGAGGGGCCAGACGGTAGGGCAGGGCTGACGGAGGTGCCAGGCTGGATGGCCTCACCACCCCGGCCGGACCCGGGCCCTGGGAAGCCACTTGGGCCACGCTGGGCCGGTGCTTCAACACTCCACGCGTGGTCGTAGTCCTCCAGTTTCCCATAACGGAACAAGTCTCACCCAAAGCAAAGTACACCTATTCCAGGAGCAATTTACTTTTCCTGCCAGCTGAAGTACACTGTCAGAGCTACAAGCTGTTCTCAGGTTAAAATAGAATCCGATCTCGCAAGGTATGTAGCGCTAATTATAGCGTACTTTGTATTAACGTTAAATACGAGGACCGGGGCTCCTGCTGTCCGGTGTGTGGAGGTGAGTCGTTGCCTGGTGTGTTACATCTGCACACACGCGCCCCCGGCTGAGCCTGCGTGCCCAGCAGCCAAACACGGACGATGGAGCAGCAGGTTGTGCCACGTCTCAGGAGGATAGGACCAGGTGTTTCAGATTCTGAAGGATGTCACTTATCTCAGGGCAACCCATTATTTCAAGTCTTCCCTGTGTCCTAGTTCGTTCTCAAGTAACTTCTCATGAAGCTTCAGTCCTGTGAGAGTACGGTGATCCATGGTAAATTTGTTTCCAGCAAGCTAGCTAGCAGGTAAAAAGCAGACAAAGAAGTTAGAGCAAACCGTCATTGCATTTACACTCAGAATTAGTTTGTCAGGAGCAGTTTAGCTGAAGTGACTGAATACTAGCTGGCAGGTTAATAGAGAGTCCATAACCTTATGTCATGGAGAGCAGGGAGCCACACCACAGAACTCGGCCATTGCGTTTGCGATGCTGTGCAGAGTTGGATGTTGCTGCGTTTGATCTCGTGGTGGAAGGTGTTACTCAGCGCAGTGTTGCATTAAGGTCCTAAAATGGAGGGGGGCGTCACTTGAGTGGAACGTGACTGAGTAGTGGTTTTTTATGTTGGTTATGGTTAACCAATGGTTGTTACATTGTCATTGACAGCTGTTGGGCTGAGATTTGCTGGGCTCCTGTTAGCATGCTAATTTGTGTCTCATGATGCTGGTTGTTAGTTACTTCTCTCTCAGGTCTGATTATACAGGCTCCGGTCGTGCTTCTGTTCACTTGCTTAGGTTGCCTATTCCCTTTCTCTTATCTCCTGAAAACGAAGAACTCCTCATTTTGTCAAAATTTATGTATTACAGGTATGATAGGATGTTTTCATAGTCACCGTAGATGACTATTCACAGAAATCGGTGGTGTTTCCAAGAATACAACCTGCTGCAGCCCTTGACCCTTCTCGTCCACTGCCCAGTGTAAAACGCTACAGGACACATCCCTCTTAATGTCTCTGCTGTCACTCCTGGTCGTGACAGACTCTCAAACTGCTTTCCTTGCTTCCAGACATTTCTTACTGAAGTGCATGTGTCCTTGTGTGAGGGTTGATTGTGTAAGCTTGATAAAATTACTAGTTTACCTACAATAATCCTGGACCATAGGCATTTGGGAATCTGCTCTGGGTATTTGGTTTGTTCTCTCAGTGGTTACACTCATGAAAAGACATGTGCTCTGGAATTGCTTCGTTTCTGAAGAAGATCTCTGAGTATGATTAAAAGAGAGTTGGAACCCTAAGATTCATGTGTAGCAATGCTTAACTTATAGGTGTGTGTTTCTTAGAGTACCCCGCACCTCAGTGCTTGGTACCTTGGCTTTTTATGCATTAGGAGACTTCAAGACCTTGGAACAGGTTTCATAGCAATTTTCCCTTCCTGATGAGCCAGAAACTGTCTAAAGTCAGCAACCAAACACAGTTTTTCATACAGCAGCCTCCTCAGGATCTCCCGGTCGTTGGAAATCCGGCTCCCCACCTCAGCGCCAGAGCTTTTGTCTTCTCAGAATACAGGGCTGAGACATTTGCCCTGGAGACAGACCTTGATGTCTTTCAAAATCTGTATCAGATAACTCACCTCAGCACATGTTTTTTATTTGTTTTCTCATAACAGCGGGAATACTGCTGTCTCCTTCTTGCACTGTTGACCTTTGCATCTTTTTCTGGCCTATAAAAGTCTGAGTCCATCCCTTTATTTTGAAACATAAGCATTTTAAGGTAGATTAAAAGTTTGGAATCCAAGACTGTAGAGAAATGTGGTGAGCAGGGATTTTTGATACAACTCCAGCGCCATCTGGACAACCAGCAGCAAATAATTCACTTTGCTGACTTGTCTTGTCTTGTGTGAGATAATATCATTTCAGGGCATCAGGATTGCTTATGTTTCCACTCTTTCATCCCATCATCATCTTCTTTTGGTGATCTTTATCAGTTGTTGTGACTCTGCACAACTTTTGGCACCCACCCTTTCCCCTACCTTTCTCGTGCTGTCAGCTCTCTCTATGTTCCTCCTTGGTACACTCACTCTTATGTCACCCTGTGTGCCCCTTTTCTCCTACAGTTTTAGCTCACTTATCATGCTTGTGCAATATCAGGCATCTTCAGAGGAAGTCTGGGCATGAATCTATGCATCCCCATGGACAGTAGGATCGAGTGCACCCTCATCAAGTTTGCAGATGATGCCAAGCTGAGTGGTGCAGTTGACATGCCTGAGGGACAGGATGCCATCCAGAGGGACCTGGATAAGCTTGAGGAATGGTTCTGTGTGAACCTCATGAGGTTAAACAAGGCCAAGGGCAGGGTCCTGCACCTGGGTCAGGGCAACCCCAGTATCAGTACAGGCTGGGGGATGAAGGGATCAAGAGCAGCCCTGCCGAGAAGGACTTGGTGGTACTGGCGGGTGAAAGGATGGACATAAGCTGGCAATGTGTGCTTGCAGCCCAGAAGGCCAACCGCATCCTGGGCTGCATCCAAAGCAGCGTGGCCAGCAGGTTGAGGGAGGTGATTCTGCCCCTCTACTCCACTCTGGTGAGACACCACCTGGACTCCTGTGTTCATCTCTGGAGCCCTCAGCACCAGAAAGACATGGCCCTGTTGGAAAGGGTCCAGAGGAGGCCACAAAAATGATCAGAGGGAAGGAACACCTTTCCTGTGAGGACAGGCTGAGAGAGTTGGGGTTGTTCAGCCTGGAGAAGAGAAGGCTCCGGGGAGACCTTATTGCAGCCTCCCAGTACTTAAAGGGGGCTTATAAGATGGGAACAGGGGACAGACTTTTTAGCAGGGCCTGTAGCGATAGGACAAGGGGTAATGGTTTTAAACCAAAAGAGGGAGGATTTAGGCTAGATCTAAGGAAGAAACCTTTTGCAATGAGGTTGGTGAAACACTGGCACAGGTTGTCCAGAGAGGTGGTAGATGCTCCATTCCTGGAAACATTCACGGTCAGGCTGGAGTGGGATCTGAGCAACCTGATCTAGTTGAAGATGTCCCTGCTCCTTGCAAGGGGGTTTGGACTAGATGACCTTTAAAGGTCCCTTCCCACCCAAACTGTTCTATGATTCTATGATTTGGTGGGGTTGATCCATCGACTCCAGGAACAGACCTTTGATCAGTTTCCCTGTATACAAACCTACTTCCTCCTCCAAAAACCCTCTAATAAAAATTGACTGACAAGTATTGTACAATTCTTTTCAAGCTTGTTTTGACAACACCATGTTAGTTTGCTGGTCTTCAAAGAGCTTTACTCACATGCAGTAATGCCACTTAATCAGAATATGATAGATGGGAACTCCAGCCAGTCTAGGTCAGCTCAGATGAAGCTTGGATAACTGGAGAGCAACCAGCATTCAGAATGACCATGCCTGCTTCATACTTTCTCTGACTTCTACTCGTATTTTCTGGTGTGTGGTGCCTTCCTACCACAAGACTTCTGAAATCAACCTGTCTCTATTTCCTTCCCCCAAAAAACCTTTAGGTAACAATTTATTGCCTTCTCATACTGGGGCCATTTTACAGTTTTATGTTACTAACTAACTGAATGGTGCTATGCTGCAACAATGCTCTCTCAACTTGTTCCCACTAAGGTAATTGCTGATAACACCAGCTCTTTTGTTATTCTTAATGTCATTACTTTGCTTATCAGTGCCCAAAGGTAAACACAGAGAAAAGGTGACTCAATTTCCCATTAAAGTATCACTGTATATTAACAATAGAATTCTTAAAATACCATAACATTGACTCTATATGCGCATTTTGTTTGCAGTTCTGTGCTCCTGGGTGACTTGCTATAATTTTTTCCCTGGACCAAAGCACTGTGCTTCTGGCAGGTGTGTACTGTGCCACTAAGCTGTGTACCTCCCAAAGTGAAATCTTGGATAAATACACGGAATCTTCCAATTCTGCCTGAACAAGATTTGTGCTGAGTGAGAGGGTATGTCTGGTGAAACACAGATAGATGGTAGAGGAAGGACCAGTTTATATCATCTCCCTTAAAGACTACTACAAATTTCTTCTACTCTGTGCTTCTTTCCCAGTATTTCATAAATGAACCAAGAGTCCTGGTGAAATATTTTTCTTGTCTTCTCTCTCTGTCATCATTGAAGTCTAATTAGTTCTTTAGCCACAAAAATTACTCCTGCTACCTTTAGAATGTGAAGTACAAAAAAACCAGAACCTAAATTAGTTTTGTCATCCATTCTTTCTCCAGTGGTGTTTTCCTCCAGCACCTCCTTGTATTGGGAAAAACTTTTTTTCCTTCGCTCTACCTGCACTTCTGCAAAAATTCAACTGCCCCTCCTTTACTGGCGCCTCGTGTCTCTGAGGTACAACCTCCCGCAGGGGTTTTAGTCTTCCTTAGGCTACTAGCCAGTTCCTTCCAAACACCATGCTCAGTGCTGTTTGTCTCCGTTGAAGGTAGAGGAGAAGAACTCTTACAAAAGTGACATCTGAGTTTTGGACCGATTTTTACTTGAAGTTGTGGTGTCTGTTCAGACAACTGACAGTAATGCTGTCGGATTGCTTCACTGCGCACATTTTACAAGAGCAGTTCAAGCGATGCTCTGTAGCATACCTAGTATTAGCAAGCTCCAGTATGGGGATTCAAAGATTTTTCTTTTTGTTTCTCTGGTGTTTACCAAATAATTCTGTCAGATGCAAAAATGAAAACACATTGTGGAGCACAACCCGCTCTTTAAATGCAGCATGTTTGAAATGCCTCTAGCCAGCCTCATTTTTGCAGGCTTGGATGCAAAACGTTGCTATGGGAACAAAACCTTCTCTCCACCCAATCAGCTGAAGCGAGAGGTGGTTTTATTTTAAAATAACAAGATTGTCTATATCTGCACTTCATCTAATCAGTCAACATGAGACAAAGAACAATCATTTTCACTGCCAGACAGTGGAAAAATATGACTCGTTCACTGGCAAAAAAAAATCCTATAGACTTTTTAGGTATGGGAAATTGCCCTCTTATTGTAGAACATGAACAGACAATAAGACAAACTGATAAATCAATCCCAT
>NW_010564290.1:25563-33497 GCF_000687285.1 Phaethon lepturus | reverse complement strand
GCGGGGAGCTGCTCTGCTCCCGCGCGCCTCTCCCACCGCCCGCAGCCAGCACAGCGGGTGCGACCCGAGTAGCAGGTAGCATCTCATCTTCGCCGGAGGAATATGGCTATGTCTAGGCGATACCCTCGGACTACATGTGTATGTCTATGTGCAAATACACCTTCCACAAATAGGGGTAGTTGACAGTCTAAAATAACCCTAACCTGTTGCCAGTTCTGAGCCTATTTTCATGTTTTCCTCTTGCTGACAGCGCTGTGTACTGCCAGTCCTCCGACTCTGTCCTGCCTCTCGTTAGGTGCATCAAAAAGTTCCCCTCCCCAATAGTTTGGTATTTTGACAAACAGTCACACTCGCCTTTCCTTCCGTAGGTCCTCTTCATCAGCTTTAACTGCCATGCTGCGGTGTCTGCGATGGCGCTTACTGTAATTCATACCACGCTCCTCATTTGCTTTGGTTTTCAACTCTGTGTTTTGAGACTTTTCAGTACGTGCACGACTGTTTTAGTATCAGAGTTCCACAAGACCTTCATGTGCGCCTTGCCTTTGGTTTTTCCCATCTCTAAGGGTCAAGAAAACTTGATCAACTCATTTGGTATTAAATTTCTTTTCTTGAGCTCCTTGCTGACCTTTCTGAGGTCAAGACTTTGAAAGTTTGAAAGTCTCTTTTTTTTTTTTTTTAAATGCACAAATACAGGAGACATGTCAGTAACCCTACGCAGCATTACTAAGACACTTTCTTCCCAACGTACCCAAGATTATTTTCTTACCCTTTAAGAGCGTAATTAGTCCTGTGAGGTCTGGACCACGCCTGTGCTCTGTGCTGTGCTCTTCATTCCATCTCGGCAATTAATTCCCTTTGGGTGGGAGAACATCAAGGCATTGGCAAATGCTGAAAAAGGAAGAATCAAAACATCCCGTTAGGAGCCAACAGAAAGGATGCAACTTCAGTATCTTCATTAATTCAGCCCACGATAATTTAAATTCAAAGCAACTCCTAGGACAGGGGGACGTCCCAGAACTGTCCATCAGGAAAGAGCCCCTTTAGAGAGAGTCCAGCTCCTTGCTGCGTGCTCAGCCTCCAGCCTCCCAAATCCCGCACTCCTCGGGGTGCAGAATGACCCAGCTGCAAGTGGAGAAGGGACGCAGAGTGGCTTCCGCCTCCGCTGCCAGCTGAGGGTGCAGGATTGGAGTCCTCCAGCAGCACAAGGGGAAGGTTTGCATGCCCTTGGTCAAAAGTGGGACCTAAAACCAGCTATCGAACATCTGGCCGTTAAGAAAAATGCTTCTTTTGAAGGAAAGCAACTGGCAGCTTGTGCTCCGGAGCGACTCCCCGCTCTGCCCAAGCGCTTAACGCAGCATCCTCCTGCTCCAGGACGTTGGGGGGCCTCGGTGGTCTTCCCCACCCTACCGCAGAGCTACAGCACGCCGAGGCAGGTACTTCAAAGCACACATAGGGACTTATTTTTAGGCACGCTGAACTCCCTGCTCGGCAGCCCTGAATAGAAGCGCAGATTGATTTTTTTTTTTTGGGTCACCTCCGGGGAAGGTGCTGCGAACACTCCCCTGAGATTTGAGCACCTGACCGCGCTCCCCATGCCCACTAATCTAGAAGAAATATCGACAGGCAGGAAAGGCGATCACTGGGATTGCTCCCCCCGGTGACTTCGTTTTAGGGGATCTCTCCATTTTATGCGGGAACACAAGCAATGACCTGTTACATCAGCTAAAGACAGAGAAAGAAACGAGTCAGAGAAAATAAAGGAAAACCTTCTCTTTCATGCACTTTATGATACAAATAATAAATCATTTTCCCAACTGAGGACCTGTAAAGCAGTCTATCAAAAAGGACATGTGTTTAACAAGAATTTCTCTCATTAGCAATCCAAGGAGGGCCATGGTTAAAGCAGACAAATAATTTAATTTTTGTCACACTTCCTAACATTGCCAACAAACCAAAGCATTTAAAGTTACACTTGTCACAACACTAATTAGCTATTTGAACAGCAGAGCTCTCAGCTGATTGAATGAGTTCTTCTGCAGTGAGAACAGATCATTTCATCAGCTGCATCTGATCGTCATTACTAAATCCACTATAATGACAGAAAATATGGCTCTGGTACCTTTGCAGCAGCTTCGTATGAGACAGAGGGGAACTCTTCTGCAGCAGCCAAAAGCTTCTGCTCACGTACCGGAAAACAACGCCTTGGGGTTTTGTGTCGCCTTGGAAACGTGAAAAATAAAGTGCCATTAATTACCTATTTTCAAGCAACCAGAGTATCCAATGCTGAGGGCCTGATCCAAGGCTAATGAAACCCTTACCCCAATTTCAGCAGACTTTGACTGATCGATCAGCCCTTGTAAACAAGGAGAGGACCGAGGCACACAAAGCTCAGCCAAGTTTTACTTCTGACCGTGTTTCCAGAAGAGCTACCAGAAGGCTTCAGGCGCACTCAAAGTGGTGGTTCGCAGCGGTTCCTTCTTGCCCTCACATCCATGCCTTTCTTAGCATTGCCATCTGTTTTACATTTTTAAAACATATGCCCTCTCTTCTCAAAGAGGTAGAGCAGCTGACCTGATAAACATCCACGCAAACACACAGAGGAGACCTATATAAATCCCACATATACCTTTCCTCCGGATAGGAAATTGTGTTAATAGTCACGGTCATCGGCACAGAAGAATGAGTTCAGCCGGACCTTCTGCTATCATTCTTTCTGCCCAAAATATTGCCAAATAACAAAGCCTCTACTATTATATCTTCTGTATAATCATTTTTAACTGTTAATTGAATGTTTTTTAACTACAGACTGCTTGCTGCTTTTCCTCCCATTAGTAGTGGTGCTTTATTCCCAATTAAAAATCTCTATGAAACAGGTTAAGACTAGAATCAACCTTTTCTTGTGGGAGTTTGAAGTTGTTCTACAATTTTCCTTTGGAAAGACTATTCACCCCCCTGCCAGCACAGCCCAAAGCAATGAGCTAAAACTCCAGCCACAAAGGTATGGAAGGATAAAAATAATACCAGTAAATCTTCTTAATTTCTCCAGGAATCCTTCATAGTTGTGAGCTACGCAACATGTCCCTTCTCTGTCATTCACAATTTTCTTTGTCTATCGACTCAAGCACAATTTTAGACTATTTTCCACTCATTCATATTCACATGGTTGGCCATCACGACTGAAGAACTTTGACTATCTGGTCGTGGATTTGGGCCGGGTTTTAATGCACCGTTACTTGACACCACTGAAAGAATGTCATTAAATAGGCGCTGGAGAGGGATGACGTCCCGCGTGCCGCACAGCCTGTTCAAAGACAGGCACGCAGCGATGAGCTGGAGAAACAAGGAGCCCCAGACTCCGGCATTTGCAGCCGTGGTGGTAACCCCGTGCAGCGGGCAGAGCACGAGCCCGCGGCGCAGCCCAGACAAGCGCGGAGCACATGGGGGCTTCTGCGCCGAGGGGACCTTGCGGCGCTGCCCGGCCGCCTCCCTGGGGCATAGCAGGGGGTACAGCGAAGCCGTACCGGCACACAGCTCCCTGCAACGGTGTGACGCGCACACCTCGTCCCCTCCGACCACACCGACCCCTTCTTGTCTCCATGGGCGTGACCAAGCTCCGGCCTCGCCTTCGCAGCAGTTGGTACTAAAAAGAGCACAGTTCAGCCACAAACCCAAAGCTGGCTTCACCACTTAACTCCAGGAGCCCGACTCATCTAATTCCAGCCATACCTACAGCTTTTCCATCGTATGTATACACTCCTATAGAACCACAGAGTCATAGAATCATTTAGGTTGGAAAAGACCTTTAAGGTCATCGAGTCCAACCATTAACCTGACGCTGCCAAGTCCACCGCTAAACCATGTCCCAGTAAGGTACTCTGCCCCATGACTGGTGGCATTAGCATATATGAAGTTCAAGACCCTTTTCAGTGCTTGTAGGCAAAATGTGTCAGCACCATTTCAAACTGAGAAAAACATGCTGGAGGCTGCGGCTTCTCCTGGGTCTCTCGCTGCCTCCTCCCCACCTGAGCTGCTTTGCCTCTCCGCATACTTCTAAAGAAGCATAATTAACATTTTAAGAAAAGTAATCCATCAGGAACATCTGTTTGTTGAGAAAAACATCTATAACCAGACTCAGACTGTTCCTTTTCTCCATTGACACTGTTCACCAACTACAGCTGAAAGGGATCGTATCGGACACTGGTGGTGGTCCCCACGGTTTCGTGTGCGTGTTCTGGTGTACCTGCCCCTCCACCACAGCCCAGAGGATGGGATTTGGAGATCTTGCCCACAGCACAGGGACGGGGCACAGCCATCTCCCAGGCTGCTGGAAAAGCACCGCTTTCATCTTGTAACACTATGCAAACGTGGCAGATGCTATTTTTACATTTGGTCCCAGCTATTTTAGGCAAAAATTTGCTTAAAAAGACACCGAAAGACAACCTTTTCCTTTAGTTAGCCATCCATTTCTAAATGAGCCGTTTATATCGGTAATTTTGAGTTTTCTCTCTCCAATTTTCCTCAGGAATAACGCCATTGGCAATCTCCATGATCTCTTTTGACTCTTTCTGAAGGTTAAACTGACTAGAAGAAAGCTGGATCAAAGGGAAAGAAAAACTTTATTCTAAAAGCACAGAAATATTTACATAACACAAGATAAGCTAGAACTCCTAATTTCTACCATGTAGACACGCTTGTAAGAAGCATATAAAAACAGGCCATTCTAATTCAAGTGAGGAGGAGAGGTATTTTAGAGCTCATATAAAAGAAGAGAGACAAGGCTGGCAATCAACACAGTTTGTACTGCATCTAATTGAAAAGGTCCAGAGTTTTCAGGGTTTTCTGCCTGAAGGAGAAGAATCTCTCGCAGCCACTTTGATGCACAAGAGGAAAAGAGAATAAAGTATTCCACCACAGCCCGGGGCTGACGCCTCCAAGCAGCAAACCAAGGACTGCGAGGCGCCCGGCTAAATAAGCCAAAGCTTCAAACATCAAATGCCAAAGCTGACTATTGATTGGGGAACGACTGCCAGAAACGATCAGATTGGTGCAGGCAGCCCTCGGAAAGCAAGACAAGAGCTTTATTTCAACCTCCTCTTCTCAGCTGCTCTCTGAGCTCCTCAGCTGTGACCACAAATTTTGGCAGCAGTCTACTAATAGGACTGATGAGAGATAATACAAATTGACTTAGGGTCGGCCGTTGCAGAGCAGTAATAAAAACGAGATGAGAGACATTTTTTCACAACTTATTTCTCAAGAATTGGCCTCTTTTTGGCCAGCTGTAGTAAATCCAGAATAATGGGAAGTTCAATACACGTGTCGATATTTATTCTAACAAGTTCATCATCTCTCCTCACTGATGCGCTGGAACCAAACCCATAAATGTTTCAATATCAAACACCCACTTCTGCCTGCCCTCAGAGGAGCAAAGCTATCCGTTCTGCAGTTAATTAGCTATCCTCTAGGAAGAAATGAGCAGGGCCGTGCTTTAAATTAGACCCATCTGGTAAAGGCTTTCTTGAAAAGATGCGACTTATGTCATATTTTGGAGCTATCAGAGGCAGAGGTTTCCCAGCTGAGGCCATCTGTCCCAGGTAACTGCTGCTAGTCCTCAAGATTATCAATTAGTCTGTAATGATTGTTCATATGAAAAAGGCGACTGAAGGGTCAGGAGGCTGACCTCTGAATATGAACATCATGGTGCAGTCTAATTAAAGCCCCGGTTCCGAGATGAGGAGCAGGGCATCGCTTCCCAGCACCTCCTTTTCCTTTAGGGGAAAGGGAAATAGCAGGACTCTTGCTCTTCTTCGAGTTCAAGAAAGAACCAAAATCACAGAATCACTAAGGTTGCAAAGGACCGTTAAGATCATCAAGTCCAACCATTAACTCAAGGCCACCGTGTCCCCTAAACCATGTCCTGATGCTGCTGCTTGTGGCCAACTTCCTACTTAATTGGAGTATGCCCTAGAAAGTGTGGGACAGGTTCAGGTCCTTCCCCTGCCCAAGGGATTTTAACCCAGTATCTCTGATTTTCATGAAGCCTTGTGGATTAGAACCCTCCCTTACACCTACCTGAACTGCCAGCTGCATGTTTGGGATGAAAGCCCAGCATTTAGAGATGAAGGCACCATGATAGCGTGCTAACTAGGCTCCGCTACATACAGCCATGGGCACAGCCACAGCTTCAAGACTTAATTGCCTCAAACCGCACTTCCCAAATCGCAGAGGAGTCTCTCACCACAGCCAGGCTTGGATCTGGCTTTTGCCCCCCTGTTCTACGCAGTTTCAATTCATTTCCAACGTGCCGCGTGCTCTGTTCTCTGGCCGCAGCGCAGCTGAAGCGCAGTCACACGCGTCCTGCCGCTACTAAAGCAGTTTCTGTCTCGCTGCTCTTATCGGGGCAGCACAGGGCTGGGACCAACTTGTAAGGAGAGGAGAGAAATTGCTTACATAATTTATGATGTCTCTTGTTGTCAAAATAACCAGACAAGCTTAAAAATGTAAGCAGACACCGTGAGGAACAATATGCTTAAAATGTTGAATTATATGGTAGTGGCATAGAATGGGAAATACTTGAAATTAGAAGAGAATAAAAATGTAAGGTACTAGAGAAACGCCAACCATTTTCTGTATTTCACCCATCAATAATGCATCATACATTGCTTTAAAGACAGAAGATGATGATGTCCGGGTGGCTCAGGGAAGATATTTGAAGTGCCAAGTAAACATTACGGCCGCAGGTGGACTCCGCTGGTGGCATGTCGCACCTGTAACCTGCAGGAAGGGACCCACCAGACAGCTGCTGTACCTGGGCTTTCAGGCATTTCTCATTAGTGGTAAGAGCGTTTGGACGCCTCTTTCTCGGCATGTGCAGAACACCCAAGTTGCACGAGCGCGGTAATTCGTACACAGAGAAAACAGATGCACGAACGAACGCGCCAAAAGGCGCCGGACCGTTCACAGAGGGAAAATCTTCCTCTGCGCACCCAGGGCAGGGCAGGGCTCCTGGCTCCTGACTTCAGGGTCTACCCACTTAAACAGATGAGGACCAACACACAAAGCACACACACAGAAAACTGAGGGAGTGACCGGCTCTTTTCTAAACACCAGCAGCAAAGACGCCGATTGCCAGGTTGCAGATGAACACCACACATTTTAGAAATTAAACTCTAAGTCGTTGGGTTGTTTTTGTTTTGTTTTTTTTTTTTTTACCACATCAGTTGGATTTCTGTCTGTGGGAAACTTTTCCTCAGAGAGGCTCTTTTCATAGAAGCAGCAGGGCATGGAGCGGTAACAGCGTGAAATGAGGGATCTTGAAAAGCAGCGCAGTTCTGCAGGAAGCCCTGCATTTGCATGTTAAGCTACATCTATCCCCCGGATGCTCAGAAACATGAAAGCAACCCCAGATTTTTAGTTAGCAGCAAATCTTTTCGCTTCAGCCTGAATCTAAAGGTCATGCATGTTTAGAGCTTTCTGTGTTTAGCTGGAGCAGCGCTACGCGGCTCTCCTCGGGAAGAGCAGCGAGCAAGGCAGCGGCTCAGCCGTGCCGGGACGTTGGGGGTCACAGTCCTGTCTGTAGCAAACGCTGTCTGGCATCGGCCCCGTTCCCAGTGACGGTGGCCCCAATACACTGGGATGTTGTATGAGACACACTTCTGTGGTATCGGTGACCTTAACAAGAGCTTTTTAGCACTTGTCGGGGCTACGACAGCTGAATCTTTTTAGGCATGTAAATGGAGCGCGAGCGGAAAGCAACTGAACGAAACCCACCGTCCTTTTCACAAAGCACAGCCCTGAGGGAAGTTCAAGACATTTAAATTCAATTTTAACCTTTCTCATCTTCAGAAATCAAACTTACTTTTGACCAGGCTGAAGGTTTCCTACCTGACATGGCAATTCCGCCCCGCAGCGTTGCGCCGTGCGGCTGGAGGGGCTGG
>NW_010564290.1:14124-25553 GCF_000687285.1 Phaethon lepturus | reverse complement strand
CACCACTGGCAGGCAGGGCTGCAGGGCATGGATGCTCAGCTGTGCTTCTCGCTCCTCCTCATCCTCTCATGACACCCGACAAACGGTCGAGCATTGCAAGGTTGTCACCACCACCACCGAGCTCCCGAATATGCCATTCCCTCCTTTCCTTCGGCATTCAGGAGCAGGTGAAGCAGGAGATAAAGAATAAAATTATTACCCTTGTCATTGTCTTTCAAATGAGAAACACTAACGTGGCAGCATGTTTGAATACTCAGGAAAGGGGCAGACCTACACACTGGGTTTACTGACATAAACGTTGGTCTCAGCTATCGAATTCCTGGTGCTGATGACAGTTGCAGAAAAACTCTATGTATGCGGAATGGGGAAGAGGCGAGGGCTTGCTTTTGCCTGCTGATACATAAAGAACTCGAATAACTGTTCATTTGTTTAGGGTTTGTGATTAGGCTAATATGGCTTACGCCTAATTATACTGCTGATACCAATGAGCAATCAAATAGCAATAGAAGATAAGATCTTTGGATTCACCCGAAATGCACTGGGGAGCTGGTAGGAAAGGACCCCTGGGGAGCCCAACCCCAGAAAGGAGTGGATACCCTCCAGTTTTTCTGCACTGGTCATTTATCTGACATGCCCTGGCGAGATGGCACGTGGCCCCATCTCCTCTGGAGGTGGAGCACAACTTCTGAAAGCCACAAGGGAGGGAGCAGAGGGGGGGACAGCTCTCGCCTCACCCACACCCATCCCTGACACAAACCAATACCGAGAGCCAAGGCAGAACCCCCTCAGGCTTCCCAGCACAACTGCGGGTCGTGGGACCTCAGAAGACCTATGTCAAGATTCCTTCCTTCCCCTCCCTCTTCTTCCTCTCACGGTACCGAGAGCCGGTTTCTCACCTAGCTGAAGCAACGAGCCTAACCTCAGAAGAACACTGTTGTAAAGATGAGCATGCCTTACTCAGAAGTCCTAGCCGTACTTGCTCAGCGCTTCGCCAAAGGGCGAGTTCGGCTCCGACTGCCGCGACTCTCAGGGGCACCGCCGGCGTTACGCAGCAGCAGGGGGTAGGTAAAGCCGGTGTCACCAAGCGAGCAGACTCGCTCAGCAAGGCAAAACATCCACCTGGGGCTTTGGGAGACTCGGGTTCTGGCCTCCCGGCTCCCTCGCGCGAGCGCCTTTATGCTCTGCTCCGTTGCCTCCACAAATGCTGACAGTGGTGAGGCACCTGCTGTGCCGAGACCACTACTTATCCTGACGATGAATGTGACAAAATTGCTTGGGGTTTTGGGGGTTTTTAGCTGCTTGTTTGTCTGTACGCAGGTAAGTCCCTTGTCTTACACTTGGAGTAAGTTTTCTGTTATTTTCTGCCCGTACACTTCCTACCCAGAGGCATCTTCTTCCATTATTGCAGTCCCTGGGGCATCCGTTCATGATAGTATTTGATACTACGAAGTCTCGGAGGTTTGCTCTGTCACCCAGCACCAGAGAGCTCTCCCAGCCCCAAAGCACCCTGAAAGATTCCACATGTCTGCCTCCAGGAGCCCCGCTATACATCTGCCATATAGCACAGGACCAGACCACACGCTGAGGAGGGAGGAGGAGGAGGAAGGAGGATTCTCATTTTCCCTGTCTCCCTTCAAAAAATCCACACCGGGTTATCACACCGGCTTACGGCATCTGATGCTACGTCGCACCCCTTCGCATTCAGCTCTTACCCGGTCCTCACCGTGGAATAATCACTGAGGGGCAATTCAGAAATTCGCCCTCTAAGAACAGCATTGAGACAGGGTGGAACGCAGCTAATGCACGACGAGTCCGTACCGTAGCAATTCCCTAAGCAACCCCAGATGTTGGCAACATCAGGGGCACTTGGTGTGCTGACCCTGGGAGAAACTGCATGGAGGGTGGAGCAGAGTGGAGACGTCGTGGCCACGCTCTGTGAACACGGGAATCTAAAGGTACACAGTGTGTACATTAATAAGCTGCACACGCGATGCCCTGGGCCAGCGACCTGTCAACTTTGATGAAATGCTGTACTTGGAGTGAACTTTGCTTACAGAATAGCATTATAATACTAAAACGCACACCCCTCTCAAAGTTACCCACCTCCCAAGGTGCGACCACCCCTCAACGAGCGTGCGCACTGAATTTTTCCTACTCTGTGCCTTTAAACGCGAAGCGAGAGAATTTTGAACCAATCCTGATAAAGGTATGTATGACGAGAGTCACTCGAGCTCCACCTGCAAAGTAAAACACTATAAAAGAGTGTGAAAAGAGCTGGATGTCAGGAAAGACACCATCACTCCTGACCTTCAGGATCCACCGACGGGCTGACCCTCTCTTCCCCCGCATTGGGACGCCTTTGGGTAAGATTCGAACACTCGGCTATCCCGAGTGGATCCCTGGGAACTTTAGGGATCTCTCTATAGAGTTGTTTGATCACCCCACGCGTGTGTAGCCCGACCGTAATTAATTGCACGTGCTTTGCAAACAGTGAATTTCTCACCGGCAATCCAAAGAACTTGTGCGTCTGTTGCTTCAATAAATCGCACTGTTGCTCGACTCAGCCGAGTGTGTTGTCCCTGAACGCGACCGTACCTCTGAGTGCGGCCGTGCGAGTTCAGGAGGTGTCCGGCTGAGCAGGTCGTGTGATGTTAGTAGTGCATCCGGACCCGTGAGAGTCCAACAAAGGTGTTGGGCGCGACCGGACTACTAACGCTGACTTTGGGCATCACTCCGAACCTAAAAGCTCAGCCGCCCCCAGTCCCTCTGATATCTGAGGATCGACTGGAACGCAACGGGGTTTAGTTTCTGCCAAATTGCTCCGCCTCTTAACGCAACACTCGCACAGGTCGTGAATTTGTTACCGTTCTGGAGCTCAAATGCTACCCATGCATTCCACTGACCTTCCCCAGCACTCTTCTCCTCCTCAGCTACAGCCTCTCTACGCGTGTTGCATTAAGTTACCCAGGCTTTACTGCTACGTTTAGAGTACAGAGCATCCCCGTCTGTAAGGCAAAACTGATCTTACCTAGGGGATGGAAACGTTTGGCCACAATGGCCACCTGAAATGGGGTTACATAAAATGGCAGATAGTACCAAAATAGAGAAAAAATTCTCTCTGACACACCTATAAAATGGAAATACTGCATATTACTTTTAAATGCATTACTTTATGAGAAATGTGGTCGTACTGCATTTAAATGTGTAACTATCTCAGGAATTAGTGCATCGGTTGAAAACTTTCATGGTCAAGATAAAAAAAAAAAAAATAAAAGCTTTGAATTAGAGTTGCTCACCTTTAGCATGCTCATTTGGGGTCTGCCCAGGCTTTCAGGCACAAACAGCTCCATATCTTACAACACATTAACAGCACGGTCAGGGAAAATTGCCTTTGGAAAGAGGAGTGAGAAAAAAGAAGCTGAAGCACCACAGAGACTCAGTATTTGGAGAATACTGAGGAATCACTGTCAATAAGGCTCAACACTGTATAACCAGCAGACAAAACTTCACCAGGAATCATTAATCTATTACAGAAGCTTAAAAAAAAACCCCTGAAACAGTGCTCTTGTACATCAGCCTGAGACCACTAAAATTTTTGCACATCCTTGATTTCCTATGGCAATTTTAGATCACCAGCTTAAACCCCCATTTATCATTTGGAATGAAACCACCAAAATTCGATAGCCCTTAACAAAGGACCCACTAAGCCTTAGGCTGAAAATAACTGCACATGGGCTGTCCTGCAGTTGGAAAGGCAGGGACCATCCAAGCCTTAGCCAACGCGCTCCAGCCCCAAGAAATGAAGTTGTCCCACGCAAACATTTCCTGCGAGTGGGCTTCATTCTGAAAACAGGGAAGGAAAGGGTGGCCACGTCCCTAAGGGGGCTTCCCTACGGGGTACCGCCGTGCACATGAAGTTTAAAATTAGATGGTACGAAATGGGCAGAACCGTAAATGCTTTTATGCCCACAGTTTTCACTGCAGAGTACTGTAATATGGGAGCAGCTTAGAAATGTTTTGTGTACGAAAATGCAAAGCTAGCGCTTGCTATCTTAGGACTAACGTTCTTATGAACAAGTTATTGACAATATGGAGTTCTTTCAGCGCAAGTTCAAAGCCCACGAATGAAGCCTTGGCCCATCACAGAAATACGGGAACTACTTTTATAATTAGGATTTTTTTATTATTCTCATTGTAGGCTATTAAGTCGAGGGCTCCACGTTTGTTATTCATGTTTATAATTCAATTATTTACATAATGGACAAAAAGATAAAAGCAAATAAGTTCTAGAGTAGAAATATTTATGGTTTCTTATTGCAGTAAAAGAAGATTACTTCAAAACATAGCTTTAAAAAATGAAAGCCAACATTATTTCTAGATGCACAGCTTTTAACGGTCTCGAAAACACACACTCAAAACTAAATCAACAATAAGCAAATGTTGGAGATACAATACATAACATTCTGGACTAATATACATGCAAGACAACAGTCTGAATCAGGAATTCATAAAAACCATAATGCCTTTGCATGGGCACAAAGAAGTTGGAAAACAAGACACCCGCCTCCTTTCCCTATACCTGCCCCGGGCACTGGAAAGCCCAGCCCAGGAAAAGGGCTGTTCCGTGACCATCCACATTACCCTCTCTTAAACATACGTAAAGCTGGACAAACAAAAGGCAAAAATGAAGGCTGATGTGTACTGTGTTTCATATTTCAGTCTTAATTCTGTCTTCTCATCATGCATGCATTGTTAAATGGAGTAACGTGTGGGGCTGAAAATTACCAGGCAGGTGTTTAAAAGACATCCGTAAGCAGTTCTGCTATAGTCTAATTAGTGTTCTAATACATATTACAGTGCAGAGTCATCATTATTTCCTCTTCATTAGCTGCTGATATATAATGCATCTTTAAAAAATGTCTAACCCACTTTCTTTTTTTTAAAAAAAAGGAGTTTATTTCTCCCATTAACATAACAAAGGCAATAGGAATATGATTAATGCGCACCATCTAAACTATGTGCATTAAACATTAAAAAATAATGCACCATCTCAGCCTAATGTGCATTTGCAAATTATAAAATACGCTTGTCAATATTAACACTTGCACCAAACGAAATGTTGTTTAGAAAGAAAGCAACGGAAAAATAAGCCTTTTCTTCTAGCTGTCATTTTGTAACTGCTGATCCCTATTCCTATGCTTTGGAGAGAGAGAGACCACCAAGTCCACCTGAACGCATCCATATTATTCAAGGATGACCCGCTGGGTAGATGGCCACAGGATACACCGATCTTGTAGTCACTCCCGTGAGAGCGATCTGTCTCAGCTCTACACAGGTTTAGATCCGTTTTGGCTAGCGACAGCGCGCTCCCTGCCCAAGCACACAGCTGTAGGATGGAGAAATTGCTCAACCGCTATCGTTCCTCTCAGCTTCTCAGATGGACTTTGCAACTGCGCCGAGCTCAGCCCTGCGGCAGCGGAACCGCTCGCAGGGTGCCAGCCAGCTCCCTCAAAGCTAACGCGTGTCTGAACTACAGGCACAGCAACACAGAAACACCTTTAGAGCTTGGGTCTGCCGAAAGTTGACGTGTGTCCTTAGGAGCACATCTGCCCATTAGACATACTTGATACCTCTCCCCAGAGGGATAATTTGTGCTGAGGACAAGGTCATCTCCAAGGTTGTGGTCCAAGTTTCCTTACATTTATGAGGCTTTATAGCTACTAAAGGCAGAAGAAACTCAAGCGCTCCCTTCCTAGAAATTTTCTGACATCTGCCAAGGAAATCAGTCCTGGAAACCTCTATATTTACCTGGATTATCCCCACCCAGCTGCGCTTCCATCCCAGTGGAAATCCCAGTCGCGGCTGTAGGCGAACCCAGTGGTACAGCACGTTTGGTTGATGTCGAAAACCAAGGGCACGGTCACTTCCCCATGTGATCTGGGAGATTAAGCGATACGTCAAGGACCTGGCTTCTTTCCTCCCATGCCTGCGTAGACTGGGTACCCGCAAACGAGATACCGAGGTCTCACTGAAATAAGACATTCCCTTTTCCATCTCAAAATTCAATTCTCCATCAAACATTGAAAATTAAGATGAGCTCACCAGAGGGGATAGCAGCTGAGGGAGATACACCTTCATGCTTGCTTGGCCTTTGACAGCAGCCCTTTAATTACAGCACATGGCAAGTCTTCAGCAACTTGCCGATTATGCCTGACCCCCCAAACTCAACTGAAAGCTTCTCTGCAGTTCTGCTTTCCACCTTCTCCGACACAGCAACCACAGATGCTTCACAAACTGATCCCTCGTGAAAGGTAACACCAAGTCTGTAACAAGGTTTTACTGCAACAACAACAGATTCTACTCCTCCTCTAGAGATCTGTGGAAATCTGGTCAATTTTTAGAATTCAAGCTTTGGGGAGCAAAACCCCAAAGTTGATGCCAATCATGAACGTGATACAAGCAGCAGACCCACCAGGGCCGGGGAGCCGTGCCCTCTCGCCTGCTCTGCAGCCAAGCATCCATGCAGATTTAGAACTTGAGCTAAAAGACAGTGGGCGAATTGACACCCTGCTGAAGCTCACTGGCGCCTCACCACTGACTCGGCACCGTGGTGTCACTCTGCCCTCATAGAGGATGAGCCAGGTCCATATCAACACCAGCAAGCAGCTGGAAATAGCCCCAGGATTTGCTAGGAACGCTTCTGTCTGTGGCAGGAGGACACATTTCCCTTGGGTTGCCCGAGCACATCACCTTCAGCCAAGACGAGAGGAGGTGCTCACCTGAGGCCATCTCCTTGCTGAGGAACCCAGCAGCTCACACCACGTCATACCGCTATGGGCACACACCAACGGGGAGTCCAAGTCCCCTGTTCCGATGATGGGGTGAGAAGAAGGACTTGCCAGCACCATCTGCAAAGCCAAGCCAGGACCGACTACCCGCTGTGCACTCTCGTGTCTCGGCACAGCCGCGCGTCATTGCAGCGTTATGGAGCGCTGCGTTTCAAGACCACCACACAAATACAAGCCAACAAGCATCGTGACTGATACTACAGGTAGGTAAGGCTTAACCCCTTCACTTTAAAGAGGAGGAATCAGCAGAAAATAGGTTAAACAATTTAGCACAGGTTGTTCAATAAATCAGTCACAGAGCCTGGGTTGGAATCCAGACATCTCGTCTCCTGCTGTGGTCTTGATGTAACTTTGCTAGAACCATCTTAATTACTTTGTTTTGTTGTTACAGGCAAAAACTGGAGCATAAAGTGCTGTGCAATGCTGAAAAGAAAGCTTGATGGGATTTTGTCTCCTTTGCCAAGAATACCCAGGACAAAGAGCAAAAGGTTGAAAGTAGATGTGCCACGGAGTTTTCTTTGTTGCTTTTACAGGGTTTTTTTTCCTTATTGTAATTATTAGCAAAGAACACTCTGAAGTTTCCAAAGCAAAGGGTAATGGTGTCAAGAAAATTTAACATGTATTTGAGATTAATTCAATGCAGCTCTGTTAGCTTTAGGTCGGCTTCTTTTTTTTTTTTTAAAGACATGTTTACATCTCAGCGTAGTAAGAAACCACACATAACTGCAGTGGTGTGCTACACCTCGAGGCATATTAAAGTAGCCAAGAAGCGCAGTAGTTTGGTAATGTCTTAATGCACCATGGACATAGCATTTGATTTCATATATTGATCACTCTGTATACAATTAGTTGAGTAAGTACAAGTTTACAATTGGTGCTGCTCCATACTCTTGTTTCCTGTAGTGAATAAAACTGACTGAAGCATGAGTGTAGGCAAGCAATCATGTTTCATGACCTTAGAAGTGACAATCATCCACAGTAATGAAGCATGAAGGCTTTTTAAAATCATGCAGTAGAGCAGTCCATTGGAGTTATGCTGACTGGTCTCTCACCTATGATTTAAAATTATTTTAAATGGATGCTTAAAGAAACATGATTTTATTTTTTTTTTAATTGAGGTTAACCTCCAGCTTTAAGGAAGTTGGAGTGACAACTTGCTCAATTTCAGTTCCAGACGGTTCTATATTTGACAAGTAAAAATTGCAAAAATGTTTAATATGTTTAAAGGCAATAATAAAGTTTTTCCTCCTCTTTTGTCTGATTAAAGGTTGTGGATATTTATATTGTATTCTAATTGCCGATTACTCAATGCATATAGATAAATGTCTTTTATCACTGAGACTTTTGAAGATGTTATTTTGACATATCCGCTCCAACCAGCACCCACTTTGCACATCAGGACCTAAGTGCAAAATCAATTAATTCAACAGCTATGTCTGCAGCTTGAAGTGTAATTACCTGGGAAATGTTGATGTTTCCCAGGATAGCAGAAATTCATCATTTATGCTTAACCTGGACCGTCTTTCCCCTCCATTCATGCAGGAAGCAGCGCTTGGATGTCCGAACAGAAAACGGCAGGTGTAGGTGAGCTGGTTCTCACCTATTCTGGACCAGTTAAAACACTGTTTTAACACGTAGGAAGGTGCGGCGGAGCACGGACAGCCCTTCCAAACACAAACTGAAACGATACCCAGGTCCCTACCAGCAAAGGCACTTGAACCCCAAGGTAATGCCTTCCTCTTCCACCTTTCCTCTGCTGCTTGTCCCGCTGCCAGAGGATGTGTCTGTAGATGAGGAGGTTTCTGAGTAACTTCTGTGAACAGCTGTAGGGAGCCACGTCCGACCTCGATGAACACGTGCCGCCGCGGCACCGCCGCCGCGGCAGCACCGCCACGTTACCACCTGCCAGCCTTCAAGGACATGCAATGGGGCTTCTTGGGTTTTCAAAAGCGCTCTAGACCCACTGCACAGAGCTACGTCAAAGTTAGCTCCAGTTATGGATGCTGGATATTAACAACAACTCTAAACATAATAATTAGTTCATCTATCTCAGACTTACAGTAGCCTTTGTGTAAAAGTATTTTACAGTTGAATAGCTTTAATTTTTTTTTTTTAGCTCTATGTAAAACAGGCAACATCGGTATAATCCTTAGAATCTAATAACGATTCCATCAGTATAAAATCATTATCCTTAGGCAAGAAGGAAACCAATTCAATTATGATGTTGGTTGAAAAATTGCGGGTGAAAAGTTGTAGTACGTATTAAACTTGAGGCTGGAAAAGTTGTAGTACATATTAAAACGGTTACTACAAAATTTGTGCATCCAGGCTAACAAATGCTAATATGTTCTTTTGTTACCTTCTAATTTATATGATTCATGTAAGCCTGCAGCAAGAGAAACTTGTTTTAGAATTCATCTACATTAAAAAATAGCAAAGCAATGAATTGTAAAGTTATTAGCATTCATGTCTGGTTGTGTTATTAAGCTGTACACATCAAATCTGGTAGTACAAGTACAGAAATGTCATAATGAAGTAGAACAGCATTTAATCAGAAGAATTTCTAAAGGTCACCAGAGCACCATATAAATTCATCCATGCATGACAGCAATATGAAATAAATAACTGAAAGAACACAATAAGAATAAACTTCAATCTTTGAGCTTTGTTTCCAATAGTAGAAGAATTAGCTAGATTTCATGCTGAGAGAACAGCTAACAAAAAAATAGCGAATTCTGTAGCTTTAATTAATGAAAGACTAATAAGACGCAGATAAGGAATTTTACACAAGGGAGCTAACGAGGTATGTACACTGATAGCTTCCTATGAACAGCTGATCTCACACGTCTTCGTAAAACTGAAAAGAAATGTTCAGTTCAGTTTTTTCTTCCTCATTAGCCAGATGAGCCCTGAACGACGCTGTTTAAATAACCAATGATTTGTTAATATTTTTTCACTCATAACAACAGTTTGACTGCTTTAGGACATGTATTATAGGCCTGATACTGGGCAGATCCAAGCACTGGAGCCATTTTAATATTCCACGTTAAGGTAGTGACAGCCTCCGCTCCCCGCGCCGGGCGCTGTGGTGCGCCGGTACGCCCAGAGCAGAGGCGGTGGTCACCCGGGGCCAGGCTCTGGTACCCGCAGTCGTGTTCAGCGGCTCCTTGCTCTGCACAAAACTTAATTGATTTCACCGGGACACTTCCCAGAATAAAGTTCAATTCACAGTGGTTAAAGTCACCAGGATCTGGCTCGGGAGGTGCATTCACACGGTCCAGGAAGGTGATACGAGTGCAATGACATAAGCTAAATAACTAATTCATCAAATCCTGTTTCTGAAGCCCTGCATGTACCCACGGCTTTCACCTTATTAGTTGTCTTGGACGGAAGAAGGCAGAGGCCCTTTGTTTCAAGCTGGTCTCCAGCCCCAGGCACCACCGCACAGGAGCTGGGGGGCACGGACGGGGACGAGCCCCGTGTCCCTTCCCTGAGCGGCCGCTTGGGCAGGATCAGGAGCACCGCCCTGGGGACCTAATCCTTTATTCTGTTTGAACAGGATCACTCTTACATTTTAATGATAAGGATCTTTTTTTTTTTTTGTAACGGTAGTTCTTTTTCAGAATTCAAGCAAAAAACATATTCCTGGTGCTGCAATAGCAGTATCTGTGCCAGCGAAGAGAAGAGAAAGCAGATAAAATGCTTTACTACTTCCATGTATTTCAGATGGCCAAACCTCTTAACCTAATTGCAAATGGGAATTTCTTACAAAGCATCCGCTTCTTTCCTGCTGTAAATCCTCCAAGAGACATGTGCGTGCCTGTAGCTGCGTTAGCCCTTTCCCTTTGAAAGAGGCACTGATAGTCATACGGAGGACGCTTAGGACTTGGCACTGTAGCACAAAATACAGATACTATATATTTCTACAGAGACAAGCCAGCTGGATTACCTGTGTGATTTTGTGCAGCACCAAGAGGAAACGAGAACATGCTACTCTAACACTTCCAACTAATTTGGAGAATCCACCACTGTCTCCCCAGGAGGAGCGCTTGCTCATTTCCCAAATTACACAGAATTAGGTTTTTCAGCCCAGCTCCCAGCACCCTTTCCTCTCCATCCTCCTCCCCAGTGCCTGTGCTGGTGCCCCCAGCATAGGGCAGCAGGGACTGAACCTACAGCCTTGGACTTCAATTCCCTTCAGCAGAGCGATTCTTACACCGGGTAGTAACACCAAAATCTCCCACGCTGGGTCATAAAACCAAAATCTTAATCTGTGTATCAACCATCTACTAAGGCAGGACACGACACATGCAAAGAGGATGTTACACTATCATTTTCCATTTCCTTATTTCATATGTTCCCTTTAGGCCTCATCAAGAGGATAATTTCTTTTTTTTTTTTTTTTTTAATTCTAATAAATGACTGCAAAAAGCAACAGACAACTCCAGAGGCTGAGTACCGTCTCATGGATCATTTTCATATTTTTTTTTTAAATTCATTAGTGTCTGCACTAAATGAAAGAATTTATAACCACACTCAGGTTTCCTAAGAAATCATTCTAGCAGCATGTTTACCGAATCA
>NW_010564290.1:4156-14093 GCF_000687285.1 Phaethon lepturus | reverse complement strand
CAGCAGGAAAAAAACGAATAAACAAAATGAAATCAGAAAAGAAAAAGCAATATCTAAATGAAAGCTAGAGGAGCTGAAAAGAACCACAAGATTATAATCTTAAATTAAAACTGCAGTGAGGGTAATATAAAAGATATTCTAATCACTACATCCAATTAAATGAAGTAAATCACTAAAGCATGTTAAGTGCCTTAACTATTATAATAATTAAGAATCAAACAGAAATCAAGCATCTTTGAAAGATCGATGATGCACATTAGTGAACAGGGAATGCTGTTTCCCATTCAAATGCAGAGGCAGAGCAGAAAACACAGATCTCTGCGTGCCTAACACCAGCAAGGGCATGAAGGAGAGCCATCCCGCCTGGAAACACCCCCGGGAGACGGGGCGGCCCCCTCCCCGCAGTGCCAGCGACGTCCTGCTCCCGAGACGAAGGGCATCGTACGCCTCTGCCCCGCTCCTGCGCGGGGAAAGGGGCGTCGTGCTTCCTACAAAGCCGCATCTCCCACGGACGTCTGCAACCTCTTCTGCTGCTCCGCTCCCGGCAGCCCCTCTCCTCCGCTCCCTCCTCCCCAAGGAGACGCACAAACAGAAAACTGGTGAGAAGTTGCATGAAAAACACGATACTTAAACTGCAATGCTGTAGGCAAACGCTGCTTTGTACGTTTTATGGTCGCACCGAAGCTCCAAAGCAAATGTATGAATTAGAATCATAGAATGGTTTGGGTTGGAAAGGATCTTTAATGGTCATCTAATCCAACCTCTCCTGCAGTGAGCAGAGACATCTTCAACTCAACCAGGTTGCTCAGAGCCTTGTCCAACCTGGCCTGGAATGTTTCCAGGGATGCGGCATCCACCACCTCTCTGGGCAACCTGTGCCGCTGCTTCACCACCCTCATTAGAACATTTCTTCCTTATATATCTAGTCTGAATCTGCCCTCTTTTAGCTTAAAGCCCTTACCCCTTGTCCTATCGACGTAGGTTCCTCCAGTGTACAACGGCACCCTATAGCTCAGCGATGGCATCACCAAACACTTTGGTAAGAATCTGCATTATTGTCCGAATACATCAGCACGCACGTAGCATCCCTCACTGCTGGAACATTCTGGCCCTAGCACAGCGACAAATCACAGCACGGCCATTCCGACAAGAACCTGCGGTTCATCTACAACTCCTCGTTAAATTAAACAGAGTCATCCTCCCACTCTAAATCTGTCTGAGATCGTGCATGGGTGACAGATCTTTTAATTAGTAAAATTAGCAACCAAGAAATACAATTTAGATACAGATTTATCTGAAAATGATAATTCCCCAACTTTTCTGCAATAGCTGGAGCTAAGCTTTCTGAACACGAAACATCGCTGTTGTGCTAGGCTAAAACAGCAGCACACACATGGACCTCACCGATGTCTCCACTACTTCCAGAGAGGTTTCAGTAAGTCTCTTTTTCAGAGTCAGAGCATCCCTGCTTATACAGGAGCAATTTTTACTAACTTCCACACCGCCGGCGTTTCCTTGCTTTCGGAAAGCTAAACTAAATATTGCAGGATAGTTGAAATTAGGCGAGCTCTAAAACTGGAGCCAAAAGCGTGCTTTGTCTAGCATTTGGAAAGAACAGCTACAGACAGCCTCAAGGGAGGGAAACGTGTCCTGCTGGAGTCCTCTGCTGCACGAAGACACCCTGAAGTGCAGTAGGATGTTTTCACGAGGTGCAGCGAGCGGAGCGAAGGAGGGATCACTCGCGCTGTGTCTTCTCCTTGTTTTGCTAACGCCACAGCTCGGATGATTAGAAACAATCCTGCCGGTCCTTCAAATACCGTTCCTCCTGCTTGAAGTGTAGGGCAATGTGCCTAAATAAACTAAAACCAGAACAGCTTTTAAGGGCATAGAAGTAATTATTTTTAACAGTTCTCCCTCCATTTTCACTTCACACATCCCTTTCGCTTGGCAAAAGTTTGTAAATGAAAAACACGCAAAGAAAAAGCAAAGTGAACAAAGGCAACAGTGAGTTTTCTTCCCACTCTTGTTCGTATCTGTCTTCCCGTAAGAAAAACGCATTGAAGTGCTCAGTGTGGGATTTCATATGTTGCAATTTTATCTCAGGAAAGTAATCTCTCCCTCACCGCACTGTACGAAAAGGAAGAGAATACAGCAGTGTTGTGGGTCTTTTTCATTCCTAGAACTTCTTTACTGCCGGCAAGTAAATACAATTACACATTGTGCACAACAATACATGCTAAAACTATAAAACATTTGCAGTATATCTAATTCTATTTGAGAACTGTCATGCCTCCATTCAGATGAAGAAGGAAGGAAGAAGGAAGGAAGAAGGAAGGAAGAAGGAAGGAAGAAGGAAGGAAGAAGGAAGGAAGAAGGAAGGAAGAAGGAAGGAAGAAGGAAGGAAGAAGGAAGGAAGAAGGAAGGAAGGAGGAGGAGCAATATGCAACCTGCAAAGGCCAGTCCATCACTTAGCCGTACCACAAGTGTTATTAACAGGCTGTAACAGTCCCTACTCTGCAATTGCATTTGCAATATTACATTTAAGAAGCTCATTTTCACCAAGTCAAGCTCATAATCATTTTTGTGTCTTGAACCGTAGAACTGCTAAAATTTTACAATATTAGACTACATACAGGTATTTCATGGGCAAGACTGATCCTTGAATTCTTCCTTTACTATGTTCCCAAAGCATAACCTGCCCCAATGCCAGTGCTGAGAGGTCCTGGCAGCCTTCAGCTCTCTCAGAAATCAGCAGATTCTCCCACAAAAACGGTACTTACGTCCTGACTACAAACTGCTGGCACTCTCACCCACCGCCCCCGAGCAACCGGATGCTCCCAGTGCAGCCAGCAATGCCCAGCCCCGTTCCCACCACCATGGGTTGTAGTTTCTTGGCCCCCACACAAATACTGGATTAAATGCAAAAGGCTGTTGGATGCACTCAAAAACACAGCCTTGCAAAACTTGGGAGAGTACTAACATGATCTGATCTGAGCCCCGAGAGAGGATGAACCCACTGACATGGTATGGAAATCCAGCGCTGGAGCTTGCTTCAGACACACACACAGTGGTGAAGGGGGTTAAGGCCGGCCAGCTAAAACCAGCGCGCGCTAGGCTCATTTCCCAGTGGAGATGGATGTATCGGCACGTTAGCAAACCATGTGCCGTTCTCAGCTGCAGCTTTCGGATCAGGCTCACACCAAACCACGGTCCCACTGAGGGGATTTGCAGTATGATGCTGCATTATAAAAAACACGCAAGTTAAAGACAAACAGCAACAACAGCAGAGGAACAACATTAATTCAAAAAGGCTCAGTAGAGCAATCCCATCAAAATAGATGCTTTTATCCACGATCCAGTTCAAACTTTCTCAATTTTAGCACAAAATATTGCAAACTACATTGGGAAAAAGTCCCAGAGCCCCAGAGACAGCCTTGTCCTTCAGTGCTTGTGCCACACCACGACTGAGTCTCCACTTCAGTAAGCGGCTCTTTTTTAAGGTTTACTCTTGGGAAGCTCCCGTCGCCTGCAGCTCCTCCACTTGGCCGAAGCGATGCTTCGGTCCCTCCTGCCCTTTCAGGCCCCACGACCACTGCAGCGGGTGAGCTCGGCTTCGGACCCGCTCCTGCGGGTGATTTTTCACCTCCGATGGGCCCCCCCTCTCACAACCCGCCTCTTCCATCATCTGTATCACGTAAACCTTGAAACTCTCATCCCCAGAGATTTAACCAGCCTCCCAGGTCTTTCTAACAGTTCCTCACTCCAGAGCCTCTACTCATCTGTGGAAACATTTTGCCTTTCCCTATATAAAGCTTAGATTTTTCTGTGTTTGAACTTCAGTCTGGTTTATTTTATCTTCTAATATATCTCAGTGTCTTTTACAGTTCCTGGTTATATTACTATGCGTTTGAGCAAGTCTCCCCTAAGGAATGACCTTATCTATAGGTATTAAAGCCTGACAGCTTTCAGCTGTTCTTTTACTGCTGGATTTGTTCTTTGGGCTGGGGAAGGCCAGGTTCAGTGGATAACCAGTAGATATCTACTGAGACCTCCCTGCCCAGATTTAACCATTTTCACAGGCTCCGTCTACAAAGTCTTGGATAATTGTCTTCTCTTTCTCTCTGTCTTCTCTTTCCCCAAATTATCCCAGCCAAGAAAAATTTGCATCTCTAGCCCTATTTTGGAGGTCTGGCGTTTCAGAAATGAGGATTACTTCCCCAAATGCAGAACAGGAGGATTTGATCAGAGCAGTGGTCTGCATGCGCGATTCCTCTGCCACGTCAGACACACTGACCGACCGCTCCGAATGAGGATGCCAAGGATGCAGAAAGCAGGAACTGGCCCCCAAATGTGCTTCCATGAAGAGTTAACTTAGAAATTTTATTCTCCATGTAGTTTTTCAGCTCTGCAAAAATAGATCCTTATTAATGGAATTCAAGATGTTCTCATTATATATTCTGCATTTTAAGCACTGTAAATTGTGAACCTGAACACTGCCTAGTGACAATAAGTTCTTTAGGGTTCTTGTACACAGCACTGCTCTTCCCATTAAATTTCCAATAAAGTATTTCCATTTTTATATCTGAAATCCCAGAAATGGCACTAGAGAAACCTAGCATTTTACTCTTAAATCTAATAGAAACTATTTCACTCAGCATGAAAGCATTTTAAAATGACTCCAGTGCAGACTGTGGTTCACCGTTGTATTTGGTGAGCTTAGTATGTCCATGGCAACTGATGAATATTATTGCTGCTATTGCTATAAATAACAAACCTATTTGGCAAAGTCTGAGATGTAAATATTAAATCCAGCACAAAGGCAATTTTCCGTTCCTTCCTTTGCTCCCTTCTGAGTTAGGAACCTACACTTGCATGTCAGATTATTTCCAAATAGATCTGCAGGTGTCATAACATTGCAGAAACTAGCGATTTTGATTGACGTCGCGTTCAACAGGAATCGCACGCGTGGGGTCGGGCGCGGGCGCGACGCTGCGTAACGCCCGGCTGGCTGTACGGCAGCACTGCCTCTGAACCCCGAGCGCTCCCCCGGCCCAGCACCGAGAGGGCACCAACACAGGACGCATCGTTTGGAGAACCAGCAACATTTCTGGCTTCGTGTTCAGAAAGTTCAAGGCAGAGTCTCGCCTGCAGTAGCGTACGTGCGACGGGGTCACGATTTTGCATGTGCAAATTAGGCCTGAGGGCACGAAATGGAGCGAATATCCTTGTCAACAGATGGTACCCCTGACCGAGAGCCCCTCTTTGGAAGCACGCTCCTTTGGAGGGAGTGCCAGAAACCACACACACGTTAGGAGAACCGAGCTATGTTGCCTGGTGCGTTTGGGAAGCCACGTACTGCCAAATCTCTACACGTTTCTCTGCCCGGCTTGGCCGCCTTCCCGCTCCCGGCGAGGGAGAGGGGGACACCCCCGCTATCTGCCCACGCAACGATGCTGGGATCGAGCACGGCAGAAGCGCTCCGTAACGGGGGTCTGGTTAGCCGAGGTCGGTGGCAGTGGGCCACAGTTCCTCCTCGCGAGCCCGGTGACCGCTTGGTGGGGCACAGACGGAGAGCAGACCCGCCACGACCCCGGCGGTGCCCTCCGCACCGCTGCAGCCAAGCTCTGGCAGGGATGCTAATTGCTTTTGAACTGCCGCTTCGTATGAAGAATTCAGATTAACGGTAGAAGCACTTCGCCTCGGCTGCCATCCTGGGCTCCACCAGGAATTTGCTGCCGCTGGCTATTGCGTCCCTCAAGTAGTTAAGACTGTGGCCTGAACTGCAAAATGGCAACTCTCCGCTAAGGGGTGGTCAGAAGCAGCTTCCTAAAGCACCTCAGGGTTGCCATGCTGCGCCCGCTGCCCATCAGGCTGGCTTGCCCCTCACCCAGAACCTGGAGGCTCTGGAGAAGTGGCCCACAGACCTGCCCGTGTTTAATGGGCACGGCAAGTGAGGACTTGGGAAGCAGGCCTGAGCCTAGGTCCAGGTCAGGCGTGAGCGGTAACTGCAGCAAATGCGGTGTTCTCCTTCCTGACCCCACTTTCCCCACGCGGCCCCTCCCAATGGCACTTAAAAGGGGATCGGTGTGTCGTGTCCTGCCCAGATCTCGCCTTCCTGCCATTCCACTAAAACACCAACGGTTCAGTGGGACGCCGCAGCTCCACAGCTCTGCTAAGTCATTCCAGCGCCCACGCCAAGACACCAGCCAGCTACGCTTTGTTCAAAGGCCTGTTGAAATATCCTTTGACACAGCATCAGAACAACCCGCGTTAAAACCACTTGGTTCAGAAGAAAAATAGTCGCACCAGCACAGACTTCCCCTCCGCCCAGGAATTCAAGTTTAGTCATTTTAGTTGCATCTCGTCTTGTTAGGCACAGTGGCCTGCACCGAGGTGTGCTGCTCTTGACATTTCGGGATGTGAGTAAACAAGGTAAAGGCGTGTGAGAGAAATAAATGGGAATGTTAGGGAACTGCTGCTCAGACGCAGCGCTAAACCCTCCGGCGCTGAATGCTACAGTTCTTTGTCATAAACACATCAATTACAGTGCTTGTATCAAAGCTCTCAATAGATTATACTATTAATATAAAAATGACAGCTGTCATGCGACATACAGGAATGTCACAGTTCCGAAGCCTACAACAAAAATATGGGGTTTGAGTCTGCAGGCAAACTGTTGATTAAATTCAAGGAAACTACTCAGCTACATAGCGACCTCAGAATCAGTGCCAAAACCGTGCTCGCATGTATGTAATGCGACTTAAGTACATTATTCTCAAGCAACCTAACTAATTCTTAACATAAGAATAACAACGAGTAACTAAATTGTAAACGTGAGTAACTATGGATTTACATTTACAACAGCAGAATCGCCGCGAAGTTCACTGGAGCCATCTGCAACCTGGACTGGTTCAGCCACTTTCAACGTAGCGATGGAGCCCCTTGGACTTCAGCTGGTCTTACAGCCAGACAGTCAGAGAGTGAAGTGAGGTCTCCCACTCTTGGAAGCGAAGTCTTAGAAATTAATAAATTTAGACTTTTGTACCCATAGGTGAAGAACGTTCTTAAGGAAACGCTTAGACGCGTGATGTGCTGGCTGGAGACCGCAGCGATAACCACAGCCGCAACCTTACAGAAACGCACCTCGAACCAAAGGCCAGCACGCAATATTTACCCTCCCCGCCGCGCGCTCAGGGGTCAATGCAACGCGCTCATAAAAGTCCTCTTTAAGCGTGCTGGTGTGTGGAGATGTGGAGGGTGAGGCTTGAGGAGCCTTGAAAGGGGCTCCAGTTAATTCAGAGAAAGTGCTGGATTTAGAGCTAATGTTCTGCAATATGTTGGCAATCAGAAGCAAACATGTTAAAGTAAAGACGGATGAAGGCAACAAGAGGAACAACCTTGCTGTCCAGCACCCAAGAGCAGCCAGCACACGCTGCAAGCGCCTACAGAAACGCCTGGCAATCCTTGTTAAGCCTGCCCTGATGCAACTGCCATATGCGCACGGTTGTGTATCCATGCAAATAATTTTAAACAATTGAGCCATTAAACTCTGTATTTACCACCTACAGTCAAGCCATGAGACTATGTCCATGATTTCTTGGAGAAAAATTCATTATGGGCAGTCACTGCTGGTTTGTCACTGGGACAATTTGTTGGAAAAGAATAAGCTCTGGGTTCCTTTATAAATCTTAAAGCCTGATGGCTTTAAAAACCAAAGCATTACACTAATTTATTTTAAAGACTTTAGAAAAAAGCTGTTTTATTCACAAAGGTAATTGGATGGACAGGGAAAATATAGATTTTTCTTGCAACGATTCCTCTATAAACTGCCTCAGTGGAATGGATGGGACAAGTTCAGGAATACAGACTCTGTTCTGTGTGACTGAGGATAGCAAGGTCTGGGATACGGCTTGGGCAGCTGGCCCTGGGAAAATCAAATACAATACAGGTATTGGGGTGGAGAAGAGGTGAAAGCATTCACTCTAGAAAAGGAAACAGCAACTAAGGCCCACCATGAAGAATATACGTGAAAAGCATTTTAATTTGCACGTTTAGGTGGTAGCCGTTTCCTTACATATCGTAAACAGGGGCCAAAAAAAAAAAAAAAAAATTAATCCACATTTAACAGCAACTTAGTTTCTTGTAGAATTTTTTACTAGAATAATTTATTCTCATTGAAAAATCTGCAACATATTTACTGCCAAAAATTGAAAGAAGCTGTTCTTCAGCTGCTTCCTTCAAGGTAAATCCTTGCAGTATTGGAGCATTTTGAGAAAAGAAAGCTTTGAGCTGAGATTTCACTCGGGCAAAGCTCCTGCCGGGCCGGCTGTCAGCTACAGGTGCTGTGTTGAAGCCAAGGTAAAGCTGAACAATAAATGCAGTATTTCCATGTTTCCAGACTCTCTTCTACTGAGAGCAGAAGACTGGAGGTGGCCTATAGCACAGCCATGGAAAACATGAGCTCTATTCATTCATTTAATTGTAATTAAATGTAATAAAACTAAAGAAAACTCACACACCTGCATAGAGCAGGCAGTTGCAGGCTCAACGTGAGGATGTGCTTTCTACAAAGGCTTAAATTCTGTTGCACTCAACTAAGCTGCAATGCTTAAATCCTCCTCTGAATCTTGCCCTGGGCCATTTTAAATGCACAAACAGATGCAGAATGAGGCTTTCCACCGTGGAAACACCTCTCAAGAGCCTAACCACCTTCCAAACAGCTTTGCGTTTTGTTTACTGAGTTTTATTGTCCCTGCTTCCCAAGTGCCTGCTTTTAAAATCTCTGCTGCTTCCTCTACTGTTGCTAATTTTACCGGTTTGGGCGATTTTAAGTTTCTTTCCGCTAGCAACTGCCTCTGAATTCTCTATTAATACCAAACTGTCCACATCATAACTCCACAGACGTTCCCAAATCAGTAGTTTATTTAATCTTGGTGCATACACACCACTGGTTTCGCCCTTCCTCCTCGCCCCACCAGGAGCCATTCCCGTCTGCTGGGTCCGAGGTGCAGTAAGGACTCCGCTGAGTTATTTTGCAAGCCTTCTTTCGTCTCCAAGTTTCTCAGAATGTAAGAAAGTCTTTCGGAGGAGAGAGGTTTTACTGCCACAGACATTAAGGAAAATCAATTTATCTCTGTTCTTATCTATAGCCTTATCTGCAAGAAAATACCAGCCCAATATTTCAATATACTGCTGCCAGTCCTCATTGTCTGGATTAAACATTCCCATTTTTACATAAATTGCCACACTTCAAATACTTCATCGCCATTTTTGGAAATGGAAAGCTCCCATTGTTAAGAAAAAGGTCACCCATGCAGGTACCAGAGGGAATCATTGCTTCACCATCTCAACCCAAACAACCACAAGAGAGACATCCCCACCGTGAGGAGCACCTGCAGCAGTGACCTCATCCCCCAAAGGCCAAACTCAAACCACCTCCATCAGTGCTGTCCTGGTTTCAGCCAAGGTAGAGTTAATTTTCTTCACAGAAGCTAGCGTGAGGCTGTGTTTTGGATTTGGGATGAGAAAATGTTGATAAGGTGCCGATGTTTTGAGCTGTTGCTAAGTAGTCAAGGACAGTCCAGCTTCTCGTGCTGGCCTGCAGCGAGCAGGCTGGGGGTGCACGGGGAGCTGGGAGGGGACACAGCTGGGACAGCTGACCCAGGCTGGCCAAAGAGATATTCCCTACCATATAACGTCATGCTCGGTATATAAAGCTGGGACGAAGAAGGAGGAAGGGGTGGAGGGACGTTCGGAGTTATGGCGTCTGTCTTCCCAAGAAACCATTACGCGTGACGGAGCCCTGCTTCCCTGGAGATGGCTGAACACCTGCCTGCCCATGGGGAGAAGTGAACAAATTCCTTGTTTTGCTTTGCTTGCGTGCGCGGCTTTTGCTTTACTTATTAAACTGTCTTTATCTCAAACCATGAGTTTCCTC
>NW_010564290.1:1153-4141 GCF_000687285.1 Phaethon lepturus | reverse complement strand
CTCTCCCGATTCGCTCCCCCGTCCCGCCGTGGGGGAGTGAGCGAGCGGCTGCGTGGGGCTCAGTTGCCGGCTGGGGCTAAACCACGACAAGTGCATAGTCGTTTTTCTCCCCCACACTACCGGGACAAGGCCAGGAAGGAATCCGCAAAGGCAAGAATGGGAGTTAAGAGTAGACCTGGCAGCCAGCTGGCTTTGGCGCCGACATGTGGCACGTTGGTGTCCCGGGTACGGCCCCAGCAGCACGCCGTGGCCCGGGACCCCTTGGCTCCCCGCTACGGGCAGCCCCCTCCCTGCCCTCCCTGCGAGCAGCACCACGGAGGACACGACCAGGATCTCCCCAGGGCTGCCAACCCCACGTTTCCGGCGTGTGGGCCCAGAGTGGGGCCGCGTGTCTCTGACGGCGGCTCGCTACCGCCCGCGCTGGCTGTGTGAGAAGGGGAACCCGATGGGGAGGGAGGACCTGAGAGAGAACACAGCCGCCATCAGCTGCCGCAGCTGAAAACACCGTAACCCATCGTAGGTGCAAATCCGCCGAGCCGGGTGCGAACTCACTAACCCCGCGCTCAGGCAATTAGTCGTTTTGATGTAAATGTGATCTAATCATAGCTGCTGCTGCCGCCACCTCCAGTTATTAGCGTTTGTTTCTGTTTAGATGATATTTACATAGCCGTATAGGGCTGATAAGCACTTGCACCCAATTAAAAGCTGACTCATTCACCGGGTAATTCACAGGCACTGACCGAGCCGCTCCGCTCGCCAGCTGGCAGAGCAGCCGGTCTGTCGCCGTTTGCCACAACAATTCCGTTTTCCCTCACAGCCGGGGAAGGAGCCGACAGCACCTCTCCCAGCACAACCCTCGCACGTTGCTTTGCATTTCCAAACGTACAACAGCGTTTTCTGATCTCTGCGCTGTCGATTCTGAAATTGGTTCACACCCCATAAATTCCATAATGTGCCAAAGTAAAGATCTACAAACCGCCATCATTTAGGATGATATACATTTAACTTCATCCAATAAAGCTGCTAGCACTTACGACAGCGCCTTTCCCAGAAAACAACTCGGTGTCATCTAAACAGCGCGTCTCCTGCCGGCAGCTTTCGTACGGCACGGAGCCGGGGGAGATGGGGCCAAATCTCGTCACAGGAAAACACCAGCTCTGTCAAGGCAGTAGAGCCGCAGCAGCTCACGCTGAGCCTGAACCAGCACAGGCGGTGCTGGATCCGTGCGGCTCCGGACAGGCTGCCCCGCAGAATAAAGCAAAGTCAGAAAAGGTCTGAGAAAAATGTCAAAGCCAGACTTTTTTTTTTTGTCTGAGTGAATTAACATACTGACATGGTGTCATCTGAGCTCACGCTGTCAGCCTGCTCGCTACGTTGTCTGAAGCGGGCAGAAAAACTTGGGTACAAGTGGTATTTGGATGTTTCATCTTTAAAACCTGAAAGGTGCTCCCCTCTTCCATTTCCCCTAGACACCTTGTTACCATTTTGAGCTGCTGTCCTCACGAGCGGTGGGCTCCACGCGGCAAGGACATCAGGCTTCTGTTCCAGCCGATGACGTGGAGGCTGCAAAACCCATGGCCCGTACCAGGACATGGCAGCAAAGACTCAGGCTGCAGAAAAGCCAGATACACATACTCCAGCCCTGCAGACTCAAGAGACCCCAAAAGCCTCCCCCATCCAGGGTCTGCACAGGAGACACATCCTCTGTCCAGACCCTGTCCATGTCCGAGGCTTGCCATATAGACAGGACAGCAGGAAGCAGGTAGGACAGCAGGAAGCAGGTAGGACAGCAGGAAGCAGGTAGGACAGCAGGAAGCAGGTAGGACAGCAGGACACGCGAGCATACTTCAGCCTACTGGTACAGGCATCAGAAGTAGTGAAGACCTGAGCTGCAAGGTAGCTGTTATAAATGGAAAAAAGAGTTCCTGGACCCTCATGTATGAATGAAAGGCACTGATGTATGAATACGCAATGAAATAAAGCACAAAATCCATGCCACGTGTCCTCACGTCTGTCATTACCTGGGCTAGCCTGTGCATCACCTCCGACTCTCTACCAGCACACCTGCAATGGGAAGTGCTGGTACAGACCCACAGCTCCCAGTCCACCCAGCAGAGGTCTTTGCATGACCTAGCCTAGAGGAATAAACAAAAGGGTGATAAAGATACATCTAATAGACCCTACTTAAGAGGGGCACGGACGTGTATTTCCTCCACCCCATCCTACCATGCCACTACCTTGCCCTCTTCCTTCTCTGGAGTAGCCATTTTATGCAGTTTTCCTCTGGCAAACCCCTCCTTCCAGCACACTTTTACACCTTTCCAGCCTAACTTGCAGTCAAGTTTATTTCCATAAATTCACTGAACTGTAGATTACTTTACCGTAAAAAGTTTCCTTTGCTAGCTAATGTCTCCCATGTGTTTGAGTATTTAAAGCCACTCTCAACCACACTTCGTTATCTCTCCTTACCATGCGGAGCAAAGTCCCTGCGCAGAGTTTTCAGTGTGGAGGAGTCCAGCATGGAAAGAAGCTAAACAGAGAAACACCGTCACCAAAGAGAGAAAAAAAAAATAAAAGGACAGAAAGAAGAGAATAAGCTGACAAGAAGAAAAACTTGACACTAGAAAAATGCCAGCCCTGTACAGTCAATCTTTGGGTTGGCGGCAGAAATGTCATTAAATGCAAAAGGAAGAGGGTCTCTGACGACAGATGTAGGCACAGGCTTAACACAGGGTTGATTAAAAAATAAACAACAATAAAAAAGTCACATTTCTCTCTACTTAGTGTTAGCGGCAATCTCTTGCAATTCACAGACACGACTGTGCAGAGGTCGATGGCATGCAGTCAAAGAGAGCCCTTTCCCAACCCCACGGATCAGAAAGGACATGTAAAACCATCCAGCCCAAGACTCTTGGTTTTCTTCAACTTTAGCTTTTCCCCCCCTCTCTGGGGCAAATCCTCCTCTTGGCACCAAACTCAAAGAAAACT
>NW_010564290.1:0-1122 GCF_000687285.1 Phaethon lepturus | reverse complement strand
TGGAAGAGCGGGTCCGGCCGTGGCAATTTCAGCAGCTCTGGGCGGTGCCAGGGTGCGGTGGGGCTCCACCACGAGCACCCAGCAGCTTCCATCACCCTCATCCCAGTTCTGTCCATGGCAACTTGCCGGGGATGGATCCATTGCACTGGAGAGCCCTAAGAGAGCGCCCAAGCTCGTGCATCTCTACCCAAGCTCTTTATCTCTAGGGAAAAAGCAGAACTTATTCATTTTGCCACACAGTTTACAGAAAAGTTCTTTATTTATCAGTATCACTCCATACAGCTGTACTTTTAAAAATTTCTCTGCTACAGAAAGGGGAGCTGTTTTCAAAGAGCCCATTCAAATAAATTCAATTCTGGGTCTTTTCCGGATGATTACCGCACTTAACCTTTTTTCAGAAGTACCTGTAGGAACTAAGATCTTAAGTTGCTAAAAGCAATGTGGACTCTTTAAATGATTTCAAACAAATGGGACTAGACAATTAAGCCTTTAAATTCTAGGGGGGTGTGTGTATATATATATTTATATATATATGAAAACTGGCCCACTGCCACATTTTAGAAATAGGAATATGCAGCAAGATCCTTAAACGAGTTTAGATACCCAACTCCCATACATTTTGCCCACAGCTCCTAAATCATTGTCTGGGTTTGAAATGTTTATCTTCCAGCTAAACAGTATCAGTTGTCTGAAAACCATAAATGCAACAAATATCTGCCACGGTAAATTACCCGACCAGCACAGCTAGTGCCCAGACACATGATCAAGTTGCCATGGATTAACAAGCAACCACATTTCACTAAGCTGCCTGTACCAACGCTTTTAGCCCAATGCAAATTAAGAAAAATGTGTTAACATAAACGTATTTCACTGGGGTACAAGCCTGTATTTGTCACGGGCAGAGGACACAGGCAATCCGTTATCCCGACTCGGCGGCGCCCCGTAACTCTCCAGGACTTTGCTGGGGAGCTCTGACAGCTACATCAGTGGGATCCAGAAACCAGAAAGCTACACCTGGGAGTGTACCTGGGAGCGAGAGACCAAGGAGCAGTCAGCACTGGAGCCCGACACTGGGCTCGGCGCACGGCAGGGGAGAGAGCGGTGCCATTCGGCGGCAGCCCG
>NW_010564289.1:0-19712 GCF_000687285.1 Phaethon lepturus | reverse complement strand
CTCGCTGGGCCTTCCTCGGCCTCTGGGGGGCACGGTTCCCCCTCCGCTTGGCCTCTCGCCGTCCCAGCTGCTACCCTGAGGTTTCACTCCTCGAGTGGCTACATCTTCCCACTGTCTCCCTCAAGCTGGATCACTTAAGCTGAAAAAAACAGCTTTTTCCATATCAGCAAGATGATCAAACTTGTCATGCAGGGTTAGATCTACTGTAAGGATGGATGATGGTGGGAACCGGTGACAAGGCAGTCCTTGCCAGAGAGTGCAGACCAGAGGCTGCTTTTCTGGCAGCAGTCTTCATTTAGCTGAAAGAAATCGCTGAAGTCAGCACTGTATGTTAAAAACAGATGCTGTCTGATGTGCTTTCATCTTGTTTGTTGAATAAGCAGGAACATTTGCAGTTAGTGAGATGCAAGATTGCAACAGAAACTGGTGGTTTCTTCAGTATGACAGTTGGGTGCTGACCTAATAAAATGGGTTAGTCAAAGGTCTTGCTGACATGACTGAACTTTTTTTCCTTGGGAAGAGAAATAGGAGGGAGAAGACGACGGGAGGGAAGATGGGGTTAAGACTGCAAATAAATAGGAAAAATTAGTGCAAAGAGATAAGAATAGCCTGGACTCCATAGTTCTTTAAGATGGGAAATACCATGGTTACATTTTAATGAAGTGGATCTAGGTGAGGCAGTAGGAGCAATGAGAAGGATAGTAAGGTATTAAAACAGTGAGGAATTAATCAGCTGATTTTTGTTAACAAAACTTGTGAATTTCTTATGGGTTATTTTTTAACTGTTGGAAAAGAAATTTTGCTCCTGTTTCTTTTGGACTATGTTGATGACATTCTTTCCGTCTGTACAACTTATTGTTTATTTCTGCTTGGTCATTCCTGTTTTCAACCTGTTACTGTTGTATTTGATACATTATTTTGTGAAAATGTTTCCTTTATTACCTGGCAGTTTTATCTAAAAGTCTTTGGTGAGGAACTTTGTGGAATAATCTGTTTGAATCTTCATGATTCTTGTGCTCATTGATGCCTTCAGAGAACCCCATTTGATCTGAGGGGGTTTCATTGGCAGAGATGACAAATTAACAATAGGATTGTATTTATAATTCCAACGTCTTGCTGTTTGCCAACAGCCTTCTTAACTGAGAATGTTTTTACCTTTCCAGTTGTTTTCTTATCTGGTAATTACTTTGTCATTATCTGGTAATTATTTTGTCATTAATAAATAAGAAATAGAAGGCATCCTTCATCTTGGACTTGAGCTTTCTGTTTTATACCTGTTGCTGTCAGGTGCTGGTTTACTATGTAGCACAAATGTTTATATTAAAGTTTTGCATGCATGAGTGAAAGTGGGGAAAGACGGAAATAAGGGTTAAGAAAGAGAATGGTAGTAGACCCACATGTATCACTTGACAATCTGCAAGAAATTGAATTGACCTGTTTTTTAAGTCTATTTAGGCTTTTTTTAAAACGATGTTGGAATTTTGCACTGGTGGCTATTTTAAATCAGTATTGTCATTTACTGAAGCAAACTGATAAGCTATTATACCAGTTCTAATCCATGAGGTGTTTTTCAGGGGAATTTACAGTAAAATTTTTGTTACACTCTGCCCAAAGTGGTACTCATAATTTGCTATTTAAACTGTTTCTATTGCTAGGCAAACTTCAGCTGTTCTCTTCCCCATTTGCTGTTTGTTTGTTTTTTTCTCTGAACTGCTGACAGGCACAGCCCTTACACAAAGCAGCTGTATGTATTAAAACAACCTTTTGAAATATATTGAGGTTAGGACCTACTTTTTTTGTTTGGGTTTCTTTTTCCAAAACAAATTGGAAAGAAAGTCTGTTTATGGCAAATGCTTGGGGGAGAGTTTGTATAATGTGATTTTGAGCTTAAAACCAGTTTGGAAGCCTCAGTGTCATGTGACTCTGGGAGGCTAGAACATTTTAAAGTCAATGTTTCTATCACTCTTTGTAAAAGATATGTGCATTTCAAATTAGTGACATGAGAATAGTTTTCTTTCTTGGTATTTGTTAAGCAGTTCTTTATTCCTCCAAATTAAATAATGCCTCTCAGTTTCTCTTGCAGCCAATGGTGGCTGAAAACTGTGGGTGCTTTCAGATTGACAGACCTTAAGTGTGTGGGAGCAGAGGTTTATAGAAAGGGTCTATTGCAAAGCAGAGGTTGATAGACATACTCCTTTTCTTCAAAGAACTTCCTGCTGCTTGCATGCAAGTAATCTTAGAGTCTGAATGGGATGCAGCATAAGTGGAAGGTGACATATAGGCTGAGACTTCTCAAAGTGGTTAAGGCTGCATATCAGCAGTATTATGGGGAGAAATAATTTTTGGACTGTGAGAATTCTCCCAGGTGGCTGGTGAGGCGGAGACAGGGTAGACATTGATCGCTTACTCCTCATGCATGAGGAGTAGGGAGCAAAGGAAGTGATAAATTGTCTCAGATTCCACAAGACTCATGCCATTAAAACTTCCTACAAGTAGGAAATGGAATACATCATGGAGGTGTGGGCTTTCATGCTTAAGTTTGTGGGATGCCTGGCCACCATCTGCACTCTTCAAAAGAGGTGGAGAATAATATTTAGCAGGAGTATTATGCCAGTAGAATATGCCTGATCCAACTCTTCAGGTTATTAGAATATAAAACAAAATTTTCGGCTGAGTTAAGTCACTGCAAGAGGAAGGCAATGGAATAGAATCCTTTATTGAAAACTATGATTGTACATAAGAATCGGTGATTTGAGAACTTTCTGCATTAATGGAAATAAATATTAGACACGTGTTCCCTGTAATATTTTCTAGGTAGCGATAAGTATTACTGTTACTCTGTTTTTTGTTAGGTAATGAAAAACACAGTATTCAGGTTGCTTCTCAACAAGAAGATGGTGAACCTACACTACAAGACATGGCTGTACTTATAGAACAAGTCACTGGAGTTCCAGTTCCTTTTCAGAAACTGATATACAAAGGTAACTTATCTGTCAATGTTTCTTATAGATGATACCTTTCATCTTGGTCACTTCCAGGTATCCAGGTTTTGAATATCTTCAAAAAGACATTCTTATGCTACTAACCATATTTTAATTGATTTCCCACCCTCCCCCCCACCCTTCTTCCATTTAGGGAAGTCTCTGAAAGAAATGGAACAGCCGTTGTCAGCACTTGGTGTTAAAAATGGTTGCAAAGTCATGTTGATTGGGAAAAGGGTAAGTGTTGCCTTTGGACCTTTTTTTTATTCCTTGAATTATTGTGATTTCTGTCAGTGATTCAACTGCTGAACACAGCAACAGGTTACAGCATAAACCTCATCATGTATAGCTAGACACAAAGTTGAGTTCAATCTCACATTGTACTGCAAATAACTCTGCAGTTTGTGCATTTCTGAAACTACATTATTGACTGACGTCTGCCTTATCTGTTGCTTGTCATTGCTCATGAACCTTCTGTGCACTGATGACCTTATTTGCCCATCTTATATCTCTGGTTTAAAAAAAAAAAAGCTGTAGCTACTGGGTCTGCTGGGCTTTTTTTAGTGAAATGAGTTGTGGCTGGCGTTGCCAAGTAGAGGACAAGGTAGTATCTTGTGATATAAATGTTACCTCTACTTTAAAGATGCTAAGCTAACAAAAAAAAGTTGTTTGCACTTTTCCTTTTTCCCGTCAAATTCTTCTCATTTAATGTGTTTGTATATATATACATTGCCACTTTGACTGTGTTTGTAATTAAGCTTTGGAAGACGCTTATTTGATAAGTATAAATATGGAAAGAATAAGCACAGTGTAGTATATATTTTAAATCTGCAAAAGCCTTTATGTCTGTATCACCGTAGTTGCTGCTTTTTAGCTGCATAGTGACTCTACTTGTTCCATAGTTGTGAATGTTGTACTTTTGAATACGCAGAATAGTCCAGAAGAAGAGGCTGAATTAAAGAAGTTAAAAGATTTGGAGAAGTCAGTGGAGCAAATAGCTAATAAGTTAGAGGAAGTTAATAAAGAGTTCACAAGTATCCAGAAGGTATGCCAGTTTTGTATCACTTTATATCTTTGCAAAACAATGTTGTAGGTATATATATATTTTAAAAAATACTGTCTAAAGTTTTTCTGTAGACGGTAATAGGCTGCCTCTCATAACTGTTCAAGGACCCTGTAAAATTCTTACTGAATTTAAAATGCTATTTATGAACTTGCAAAATGGCGATATGGCGCTGTTTGGAAAAAAGTAAATATTGTTGCATATTGAATAAATAATATACTTTAGGTGTAGAAAACCAGAAAGAGTTCTCTCAAAGTCCGAAGGAGAGTGTCTGTTACTTGTTTAATCTTTTAAGTAAGCCTTGCAAATCTTACATTTAGCCTTTCAAGGATTGATGGAATACAGATTGAGATTGAACTCACTATCATACTTGAAACTACAGAAATAGTAGAAGATGTTTTCTGCTGTGGATGACTGACAGATTTTCTAAGATGAGTATTCTGCTGGGAATGGTATAATTTTGTCTTTCCTTCCCTCCTTTTCCTCCTCAGGGATTTTTAGCAAAGGATCTTCAAGCCGAAGCGCTAAAACAGCTGGACAAGAGGATAAAAGGAACTGCAGAGCAGTTCATGAAGATCCTGGAACAGATTGATGCCACTGTAAGTAAATAACCACAGAAGAGGGTCAAATCCCAACAGAAACTTACTGTTAAGAATGTATCTTTCTTGTAATTTATTTGATATTTTACAATAGTAACAAATTTCTATTGGCTTTGAAAATTAGTTAATTGGTTTGCTCATTTTTTCTTTAATATCCAGCTCTTGCCCCTGTATGTCTCCAAAAGACTACTTGGCATCTTCTGTTTCTAAATGGTGACATTAATGCCTGTGTATGCATCCCCATTCTACAGAAGAGCTTCATTTGGGGCAGCAGCCTGTTAAGACTACATGAAATGGGTATCCTTTACTCAAGTTTCACCCTTTTAGTTTGTCGTGGCAAACTTTCATGTTAAACTTCATGTTAACAGTAAAAGTCTGGGGAAAAAAAATCCCAAACAGATACACTTTGCGTTCTATATTGCATAAACAAGGAGGTCCTGAAGACTGAAGAATTTTCTAGTCAGTCTTATGTGTCCTGACAGTGCTTTTATTTAAGATGACTGCAAATTGAGGACTATATTCTTTCTTCACAATGTACTGGTCTATATCCAACTGCTTCACAGTCATTAATGGATGATAACCTTACAGCTTATTTCCATAATATAATATATATCTTCCTGTATCAGCTAGTAGCCGAGATGTAAGTGAGAATATGGGACTAGTGCAGAGATAAATAGAAATTATGGCAGCTGCGATATTTCCTTATTCTGGTTCTTTGTCTGCTGGGTCATTGCTGTAAAATTCATTATATACTTATGTTGCATATCATGATCATAATATCCTGCTCTGAAGAAAAAATGCTGCTTTTCTGTGGTATTGATGTCTTTGGGTCTACTCTCTGACCCTTTATGGGATTGTTTTAGAAAGATTCCATGCAAGTGCCTATAACTGGTGAACCATATGTAGTTTAGTTGATGGACACTCTGAAAAAGTTCAGCAGCAGGCTAAATCATAGAGTAATAATTTGAATGAGCCATCATCAAATGCTATACAATATGGATATGTTCCTAGGAACGGTGGGGAGCTCATTAACTTATTTCCTCCTTTCATGCTGTGCACCTTTAATGGTAAATTAGCCTTTGCTGCTTGTTATAGCCAACAGTTCTTAAATACTTTTTTAAAATTATGATATGCTAAGTGTTTTAGGTTCTTAAAATTACCTTTTCTGCCTCATACAGAAGAAAATATTTTGCTGACAGTTCTTGACTGCTGTTAGATATACAGACTTTTTGTCTGTTTTTTTGTAACTGATTCCCTGTTTGAAGTGGCAGATTTACTATGTGTTATCATGAAAATAGGTGTAAGGTGATAACTGTTTCATTTGGATGGGATTAAAGTTTACTTCCAATGCTTTCAAGTCCTGATACTAAATCCTATTTAGAAAAAAGCCAGTACTTGTATGCTGGTGTACAGTTCTGGAACCCAGTAAGCAGCCTTGAAAAACCCTTTTCGCTGCTTCCTAATTAATCCGAACTGAGTTTCCCAAGTTTACTTTTGATTCTGGTACATTTTGCATGGCTAAGATAATAGCATGCTTTCTGTTTATCTCATTGTCCAAAATACTCTAAATAGTACTGGACAAGGGACTTTTAGGTTTAGTACAAGATTTTAGGAGATTTCTAACTTGGTGACTTCATGTTTAGGTTTAGGAGATAATGTAGTCCCTGTGCCTCAGTTTTGTCTCTTGTGGAAGTGGAGCAGCCAGAGCTAACTAATTCTAATTAGTGTCTTAGTATTTGTAATAGTTGTTTGTTACTTTGTTGTATAAGAGCTTATGACATTGGCAAGCTTCATGTTTTTAAAGCAAGAAATAAGTGAGGGTTTTTATTACCAGTGATTGAAATTATGTTACACATACCAAAATCCATATTTATTTGTTTTAATATACAAGGAAGGCTGTGGTTTGTGTCATGAAAACTAAACTTATGTGAAACTTCTGTGAAATCTTGCAGATGAGATACATGTAGTTGCGGGGAATCTTTACATAAAATGTAGCTGTTCAGTGTACTAGTATTACACCAGATCAGATGAACAGGCCACCAACTTCATGAGGTATTACCTAGCTGTACTGTAGTTGTGCAACATACAGAGGTAGCAACACATAATGGTAATGAGGTATGTATATGAATAATAGATGGGTTCCACTGAAGTAAAAAATGGTGAGTAGAAATGCAAAGCAGAAAAGCATAAAGCTTCCAGAAAGTATTTTATCTGTGTCTCAGAATTGTTGCATACTGTATTTAGTATTCTTTTAGTTAACCAAGTAAAAAGCAAGTTCTGACAAATCTCTTGAATGCTGTTGATCATATAGATGTGCTATTGATTCAATCAACTGAGTGAGTGGTTTCTGCTAAGACAGAAGAATCGATGCATTGTAGAAGTGAAACATACCAGCAAGCTCACACTATAAATGTTCCAGTTTGTTTCCTTGGTGGAACTGTTGTGAAAGCTCTGTAAAGTGTTTTGTCTGTCATACATTGTTTGGATCAATTAAAAACCTCTAGCATGATACAAAATGAGATTTGTATGGTTATAGAGAGCTGAGGAGCCTGCATATTGTTTTCTGTCTCTTCTAGGGGTGTCACCCTCTTACTGTTAGAAGACAAGTTCATTAGAGGAGCTGAGTTTGGAACTAATACTCCTTTTTACTAGACTCCATGTGTCCAACAACTATGAATTTAAAAGAAGTGATTTGGGAAGTGGAGAAGTAGGTTGGTAGTCATAGAATACTGGAGTGGGAAAGAAAATACAGTGTTGTCACTGCCAGAGGTGTGAAAGGAAAGTCTTGAAGAGATGCTTTTGGGTAGAGTAGCTGTAACTTAAACTTTTTAACATTAAATGTGTTTAAATAGCTACTGCTTCTACCATAGGAGGAGTGGAGGGATCTTATGAGCGTCTTACAAATTTGAATGCTGTGACACAGTCAGAAGTTCCCATAAGCCACAGATCTTTGACGTTTTCTTCAGGAGGAATGCAAGTTGAGTCATCTTCAACAGTTTGATTTGTGTGTGTATCACCAGAAATGCCATTTATTTCAGCAGTTAAAACATTTGGTCCAGGAGTAGAAGTCAAAGTACACTGCTTAATACAAATGTCAGCGAGTATAACACAGGAAGTCCTTGACTTGATCAGCTGGCACAGTTTTTTAAAATAACTGAATGGCTTTTTCAGGGGGAAAAAAAAAAAAAGATGGCTTTTCTGAGATTAGCAGGAAGATTTAAATTGACAGGCATGATACTATGTACTTCTTGTGAGCCTCCTCTAATTTACATGAAGTCTGTCACCAGTATTGCAATCTGAGAGATGACTTTGTTCTCTTATTAAATGGCAGATTTGTAATCTAAAAAGACAGTATTGCAGAGAACAGATTGTTCTAACAACTGGAAAAAAAAGCTTTCTCTTCTGAAATACAGTCACTGATTTTGTTTACATAAATTAATGACAAAGACATCTGTCAAATTGCATAGATCAGTATTGAGGATATTGATAACATTACTGACTCTTAATTATGTTCTGGTGGCCCATCCTCCTTTCTTGAGGATTTTTTTTGTTATAATTCTGCTGTAAAACTTACTTAAATTACTGTACTCTTCTGATGAAGCTTTTTCACTGTCTCCTTATCATGTCTCCTTGTCCCTTCTATACTTGTCATCTGGTAAATTAATACCAAATTAACATTTCGAGGACTGAAAGAAAGAAGTATTTAGAAAAAAAAAATCAATGTGCCTGTAACAAACATTTCCCAGGCTTTTGTGAAGTTTTGCCACTTACAATAAGATCAGAACTTATTACTAAACCTTTGAATTTATCTGGATAAGTAAACATTTGATAAGCATTTCATATTACAATTCCTAAATGTCCTGGCATGAATCATAAACATAAAAACAAAGCTTCAGAGGAAAATTTTTCTAAAGCACAAGGAACACAAAAATACTGTCATCCCTCAGTGAGGGTAGAGCACTTAGTTACCACTTCTGCATTCAGAAGACCCATTGACAAATGCTGCCACTTAATAGCTGCTTTTAAAGAAGCTGCTCAGATGTCTACTTAGATGAAAAAGATTCAGTGTCAACATAATGTGGTTACCCGGTTTACCAATTTATTTACCAATAAGTTAAAACAAAGTGAAGAGCTGGTAATCAATAAAAACTATGCACTAAAATACTAGAAGTTATTTTGGATTTTAACAGAAACTAACAAAAAAGCTTCTTTGTTAGATGGATGGGGTGCCAGCAAAACTTCCTTGTTTGCAACTGATTAGCATTGGTGCCATGTGTAGCAGAGTGATTGGTTTTTTTTAAGTGATTTGATAACGAACCAAAAATGTTCTTAGCTATTTTTGCTAGTGACTCCTAGTGGAGGAGATTGACTATTTTAAGAATGGTGTACCTTTGGTTATGATAAGGTAGTGAGAAATAATAAATTTGACTAGCATTTGTTTTGTTTATTAACTCACTACACTGCTCTCAGGTGGATTCAGGAATCAGATGTTACCTACTGAGGTCTATTGGTTGGGAAATAGGAAATAACTGAAGAGGAGAACAAAGGTGGTAACACGAAGCTTAAAAGTCGCTATTGAAAGCACTTCCAAAACAAATGGAACTTGAGCAGTGCTGAAGGTGATGTTCTGTGGCAAAGGGAGGTGGTTTTATTGGGACATCAGCGGTGAAAGAAATGACAGGAGAGTCTGTATTTCGTTAAGTAGCAGTGCTCAGGAGAGAGGGATGCTGGTTTGTAGTTGAACAAACACTCAAGAATAGAGAGGGTCTAGAGGCAGAAAAAGGCACATGCATGAATTTATTACTGTGTAAACAGTGATTGGTTTTAAGGTTTTCTTCTCATAACACATGAGTGTTGTGCCTACAAAAGATGGGTCTTGGAGGATGTAACGTGTGTGTGTCTGCAGTGCATCTTGTCAGCATATCTTCAGGGCGAGAACTCTTGAAGAGATGTGGTTAAGCAACCCTGAATTTGGGGGTGTGGATGGGAGAGAGCCACTGGTGATAGGGGGACTTGGGCTCTGTTTCTGGGTGGATGGGGGGAGGAAAAAGAACCTGTGCCCACCCTACAGAAGTTGCTGGGTGAAGCCAGCACTGCAATCGCTTTTGTAAGTTTAAGACAATACAGGTCAAGGACTGTGAGACTTGAGTAGGGTTTTGTCACAGAGAAAGTGCAATGCAAAGAGACCACCTGCTATAAAAGTAAGAATATGCTGTGCAGTAGAAAACCACATACTAATCCAAACTACTGGTCTGCAAGCAATGCTAGCACCAAAATGTAGATTTGGCAAGAGTTTTGCATAAGCACTGCCTAGGCTTAAACTACTCCTTCTTTAATTAAATTTGATCTTAATTAAATATTGAAATGTTATTGTGACTTAAGGTTTATTGCCAGCTTCACCTGTTAAACCCTGAATAGTTGGACAGCGTATTCCTGGAGAGGAGACGTAAGCTGACTAAGGTAAAACAGAGAGACTATGAGATTTAATTTGATGTTAAGATTTGTAAACTTTACTAATTTGATTGCAAAACACCTTTTAAGGAGCTTATTAAGTTAGTACATTTAGTCCTTCCAATTACATGTCTTTGCCAAGGGGATTACAAGGCGTGATTTTAAAAAAAAGCAAAACACAAAACCAAAACAAACCACCCAGCTATGAGGGTGTGCAAGCAAACATAGGAGTTTGCATGCACAGATGTAATTAAAAAGAACAGTTTTGAAAAATGTTGGCAAAAAAAGAAATAGTCCGAATGTGTTCTCTACACTCAGATTTCAGAGTTTCTTCCAGTTACCAATATCTGTTTTAGAAACGGACTTTGTGTGGTAAGCCCAGATGGAGTTCCCTGTCTGCTATTGAATGTTAACTTAGGCCTGTTCTGATGATAGAAAATTGTTTGTTAATTTGCTGTTTCAGGTTGGTAGGAATACTTGTATAGGCCAGAATCTCTTTCAGAAAGTACAGCCTGAAATAAGTACTCAACAAAGGCAGATGGGCAGTGTAACTGAGCTAGTGTATAATTTCTTTTTTAATTTGATTATTAAGAAGTTCCAAGTCATAGAAAACTTCAAGGCATAGAAGAATTTCTGTGACAGTGAGGTAACATTTTCATTTTCCTATGGAAATCAACCATTAATAATTAGGCCTAACTGATCTTTGTTTTTTTCAGGCTGTTACATATATGGAGTCAAAATAGTACACATCAAATACTTTCTTTATGTTAAATGTTTCTTGTCATATTTTGTTCATTTTAAAAAGTGAATTGTGTTGTTGAAAACCAAGAGAAAAATACGAATATTTTCTCATGTGGTTAAAGAGTCCTATGTCTAAGATCCCTTAGAATACTTCATACAATTTTATAATGTTTTTAAAACTTTTTTTTCCCCTGTGACACCTATAAATTTGTGAACTAGAACTGGTGTTTGAAGAGAATTCACGGACAGCTTTGAACTAAATTCTCAATTGTTTTGTAGTGTCATTGGAGCATTCAGTTTCTGAAAGAAAAGCATGTAAACCAGTGTCCAGCTTACTGGGAGGAGGCATGTGGGTTTAGCATGCTACAGTGAGCAAGGACATACTGCAGTACACAGTACTAGAAAATACGCTTTGTAAAGGGCAAAGTAGCTTCCAAAAGGAACAACTGAAAAAAAGCTGTGCTTTGGAAAATGGACATGTGCCACTTGTTAAAAGGAGTTTTCATTTTAGGCAGACTGTTGTTGTAAATGTAAAACAGCTTCTGAACTTATCCTGTGCTGTGAAACCAAGGACGTAAGGCATCATTACATAAGTGAAGAAAGTGACCAGCATAGAACAGGCTCCTGTAGGAGGATTTACATTGTGCCTGACAGATTCCTGGAGTTAAGCTGGTAACTTAATTTCAAAGTTACTTCTCCTCTTTCTCACAAAATAAGAGGAGTTGGAAAGGATAGATGGGTGATGGAATGCGTCTTAGGACAAACTGCGGAGTGGTTTTGGTATTAAGAGGATTGAAATAAATTGAAAAACAGCAAAAAACCCATAACTTTTAGGGTTTAGTTATTTCTGTCCTGGCTTGTAAGATAACACTGCACCAACTTGCTTTTGGAAGGGTATCTCCCTTAATCTGCATACTCTCTTGTGCCTCTAATACAGATGGTAATTTTTCCACCTGAAAGAAATATGTCCAGTTTCTGGTTCTGTTTCAGGAGGTGCAGTCTGACATAAAAGCTCTCTGCAAGGGAGATACTTTTTCTGATCTTGAAGAAAAGTGTTAAAAGTTGATACGAGTTTTAGCCAACATAACAATGCTGCTGTTTGGGAAAACTGGTACTGGAGCAACAGAAATGGAAGCTGGAACTACAGAAGTGGAAGATTCTTTCTCTTACCCATCTTCCAAAAGCAAATTAACAAAATAAACCAAAAAAACTGACCTGGGAAGAGGTTGGTGTAGTAGTACTTACGCCCACTTTGAACTTTCATACTTTCCTAGGAGACAAGAAGCAGCATTGTGCATTCCTTCAGGCTGAGCATAGAAAGAGAGAGGGGGATTTTAAACCAGAAGTTTATATAGAAGTAAAATATAAGAATGTGTCCCAGCTCACTCTCTTGCATGCCCATTTTCTCCTCACCCATGGTACTGGGAACGCGTGCTAAGCCTGGGGATTATTACTTCTTTGTTTGATATCACTTACAGTGTGCTAATTACTGCACAAATACTGGAGCAGTGTGATCCCTGAACTTCCTGGGATCTCAAGGATGCCTATAGTTTCACTTCCCATGATAGACTGTTTTTTTTTGGTGTGGAGTCTTGTGTATTTTTAACTCCTATATGAGGTTATGTGCAAGACTCCTGTATTAAAGACCATGTACGTTTGGACACGGAAAGAAAAGAGCATTGTTGGTTTTTTTATTGATCTATGTATCTAAACCTCCCAGTGGGGCTTGCGTTTTAGCTGAAATGAAACATAGGGTACTATAGGGAAACTGCTATTCTTGATACAGAGTTAGGGTGAAAAATAAAAGGTACACCAGTGAGAAAATCCATTATTTTTATGCCTTTTCAAGAGTGAGAGCATAAGGTTTCTAAGAATGTTCACATAAATTTGGTATGATGATAATCATCTGTTTTACCTGTTTCAAAAAAAAATCATAAACCTAAGGACAGTTCCACACCAACACACCAATTTCACACTACTCCAAAAGGACAAAGCGTGTAACATTTTCTAAAGTGTCATACATGGAAATATCAGATGGTAGGAGTGTGGAAAACGATGTAACTCAAATTAAAAGCTGTCAGCATGTAACACTTCATATCTCTTATACCTTCCATGAGTAGATTGCAGAGAAGGTCAGATGTACAGCTTAAACAGACTGGCGATGCCTGCATTACTGATTATATGTTCAAATGATGGCAAGTGGTTGTATTAATGTGTTCATAAGAAAGTAATTCATGTCACAGTCTCTGAAAAGAACTGAAGTTGAAGCTCAGCAGAACAGTTAATGTATGTCACAGTAGACAAAAACAGTGTATGCAGTTATTGCTGTATGTTGCTAAAGACACATGGAAAATTTGCGAGCTCAGTTCATTGTAATAGCATGCTGTATCCTGGACTTACTGAATTTATGACTTCTAAATTCTTTCTTGTATAGTCATTCTTACTGAGCAGGTATGGCATTTTCAGGATGCACGTGAAGAGGATTCTTTGATACATTCAGTTTTTGCTATAAGTTTAATATGTTAATTTCAACATTAAGCTGCATCGACTTGTTTGTTTATTTTACTGCAGAATCTGCCAGAGAATTTCAGTGATTGCAAGCTGAAAAAGAAGGGGTTGGTGAAAAGGGTTCAGGTGAGTATTTTTGTTTGTTTGTTTTCTATCAATGCTGGGTACTTGTATACCAAGAGTTTGTGAAAATGAGAGCTGTTTAGAGCTTACATTTTTTCAGTGTTTGTTCTTACATTGGTATTTCTTATGACTTCACCTTGAGAGGTATTTAATAGCTGTATAAAACAGCTTACAAAAATACAGATTTTCATCGTTCGTGCTGTTTTCAGATAATGTTTGTAACTTACATTAGTAGTTGGCTTTATGGCTACCTGATGATGTAAAGTAATTCTGATAACTTGTAAAGAAAACAGGATGATTCCTCCTTTCCCTTAGGTCAGTGGGCTGGAGTAATCAATGAGGTCTGGGCCTAAAGATGCAGTCAACTGTGACTCCTGCTGGACCTTGCTAGAGGTGTTCTTTGGAAAATTTAGCTTCTATTGCAGTGTATCAACTTTCTGTGAAGAGTCACTAAAGTAAAATTTGTATGGGACAGCAGCTGTGCTGGGGGATGCATTTTTTAATTGCTTTGCCACTGTATGATGCTTAAAAATTCCTAGGCATTGTTTCCTTAGAGACCTTGAAGTGAAGGTTTATTACTAAATACTGGAATTTGTCCTTCCTCCCTCCATCCCCAAAAGCCAAACTTCCATAAATGAATAGTACCGCTATTCCTGTTACTGCTTTTATTTGTATTATGCTAGCTTCAGTCACAGGTTAGGCTCCTGAAAATTATTTGTGAAAGTACCTTACATTCATATATGGAATTGAAAGGTTTTGCCTTTACTGTAACCTTATCAAATACTTTCTGTAAGTGCTTCCCAATTTTTTTAAAATAGCCATCTATTTTAGAGGAAGCCTTACCAAGAAGTACTTCATAGTAGAAATGTTTTTAGTTACAGCTTTAGGGACAAAGCCGTTTGTACTCTGTTACAGAGGTAAGTTCAGATAATGCAAAATGAAATGAAGGATGGCTGCTGGTGTAGCTGTGTTATATGGGTCTTTGAAAATGCTCTTGATTCCATGTGCCTAACATGGCTGTAACCTTCATGGCAAGCTACTAGAGCTCCACTCTTGGCTGAAGTTACTGCAGAAATAAGTGGGACTTTGTGTAAGAACTGCTGCCAAAGCATAAAGCAGACTATGGTGGAGCAGAGATCAGAATTACTGATAGGCACAGTGTTCTGCAACTGTAGGTTATGAACCCTTTGAGGACTGCAGAAGAATCTAACGGGTTTCAGACCAGAGCAGTCTTACACACTGTTTTTCCAGAGCAAGAAAGCGATAGCAAGTCATGCTTATTACTCTTAAGTATTCATGAAAGCGAGGGAGAGCTATTAACTGCCTTCTGTTGCTGGAAATCACGTATCGTCCAGAATGGGGAGACAGATCTAAAACACATGCAGCCAGCAACTGCAGTTGTTTCCACCTTGACTTTTTCATCCTTGAAGTCCTTACTGAAGTGAGTCGATGCCGGCTCAAGGGATTGCTTGAAGACAGATAACTCAAAATAGTGTGATGGTTGAGAAACATTTACCTGGCACAACAGTTTGCTGCTCTAGAGGGAAGGAAGTTTCTTATTGTCATTTTAATGCAAATAACATTAAACATCTGGTTTGATTGTTAAAGTCTAGTGCAGACATAGCAAAACTGAGTGTAAGGCAGGTGTAGATAGTAGGAGAGTCTGCACAGAAACTACAGTGTACTAAAATACATTGGAATTGGCCTAAAAGAATTTATTGGCTTAAAGTGCTGGTGCATTGTGCTGTGTACAGCACAAGGAAAGTGACTAGTGGCTGCTGGCTTTTAATTGCTGTGTGTGGGTTGCTATACTTGTAAGAACTCATAGGCAGGTTCTAAGAACGCGTAAGGTGCTGTGGACTGCCCTTTTTGGAAAGCAGATTTCTGTCTTTCGAGGCACACCAGCTGCTTACTGATAAAGATGAGGGTTCACGTTGCCCTGTAGTCCTGAGAAATAGAAGCTGCCTTGGTTTAATGAAAGCTTGTTTTACATTTTACTGAGTAGGTTTGTCAGTTCTAACCTTGGCTACAGAAGTATGTGTGTTAGAAAGGAGTTTAAAAGTCATGTTCTAAACTGAAGCACTAACTCATCTGAACCTTTGTGATCCTTATTGTTGTTTATGAACTTTGGATCAACTCAAAGTACTTCAGTGACAGAACAGGTGAGGATGGGCAACCATGTTGTTGCCTTATCAAATATCATGTTTATTTTGGGGTTCTGGGTAAACAGAATTGTGAATAGCTATTATCAAAACTGAACTGGAAGGTGGTTTTTGAGTTGGCTTTTTCAAATTCATGATGGAACCTGTAGTTTCTGTTCTTAAGAAGCATCCAGCATTGCTATAATTGCATCCCCAATAACATTTGTTTCTTATTCTCAGGTTTTTCTTGCCCAGTGTGATACCATTGAAGGAAATATTGGTCAAGAAATGGACAAGCTACAGTCAAAGAATTTGGCACTATCAGAATGAGGCACTGCCCTATCTTATTAGGAAACATAATTGCTCTATGAGCAAGAAGAAAAGTTTGCTCTTTGTTTTGGAGCAGGTATTCAGCTTTTTTTTTTTTTTTTAAGCCCAGTCTGTTAGACTGGTACTAGTAAATCATTTCTTGCTGGTTGTCTTTGCCGCTTGGTTAGACCTATTATTTTGAAAATAATATCCTTCCTGAAGAATTGCAGAAATAATCTTTGTGGTGAATTATTATGTATCTTACGGACAAATGCTTAGTTAACTAAGTTACAAAGTTTGCAGTGGTGGGCAATTTTGTCTGATACGTCTTCGAATTCATTTACAGCTCAAATCAAAGAATGTCTATAATTGTACGAGTGCCGTAAGTTGCAATTGTAGGACTTCAGCTTGATTGAAAAAGGCAAACTGAGATGACATCTGGGAAAGTCGAACATTCTTGTAGACAATTTAGAGCAATAAAAAAAATCCCTACATGTTTGTATCCACTTAATGTTTGTATGCATTTATAAATAGAAGTAAGCTTGACTACAAGGGAGTCGTACCTATTTTAGCCTTAAATTGTCATAATAAATGGCATGTACTGTAACACGTATGGTACTTAATTTTGAGTGGTGCTTTAAGTTGTTACTGAGCTCCTTGATGATGTCTGATCCTGTGACACAGACATGTTTTTTTACATAGATTTCTGATGTACTGTGTTTTTTATAGATTATTCTTATTTTTATTGTTTGTGTTCTGTCTTGAGTTATGATGGGAAATGAAATGAGATTACTCATGCTGCTCATATACCAAGGGTTCAGCTCAAGCAAGGTTAAGGAGCTATTTTGAAAGATTTTTTTGTACTTTTTTTCTGATTTCACTGATTTCATGATGCTATAATTAATGGAAAATTAGTGGTTATTTCTAGTCTATTAAGGTAATCAGTGAATTTTTATAGCATGTTACAAAGTGACACAAGTTTATTTTAGCAATGCCATGTGACTGAGGGTTATGACTGATTCTTGCAGTCCAATGTGTGTCATGCTTAGCCGTCTCTGTTAAGTGAAAAATAAGCTTTTGCAGGAGATAGTAACTGTCAGCAGGTGCAGCCAACTTTCCAGTTGTTGGTCAGAGCCTGTAGCTTATGTACGTATAGCGGGAGCTGCTTTTTCACTGATGCTTCTGGTCAGTAGGTCAGTTGTATATGCAGTGGCTGGTGAAGTAGTGACTGGTAAGGAGCCTGTTTCCGTGGGGAGAAGAAAAGCTCCTTCATCGCAAATGAAGGTGAGGATGTTTAGAAACGGCCCTTAGATAGTGAGTCGTTATCCATATGTGACTGTTTTGAGATTAGCTGTTCTTTCAAGGTAAAAATAGGAAATGTGTAAAAAACCATTAACTTCTAATAAATTATAAACCTTAAATAATACCTAAAGTATTACTATTAAAATACTATGTTTTTAATTGGAGGAGCATTTCTTTAGTAAAAAATGCCATTGGACAAATGAAGCAATAGCCCTGCATTAGAAGGAGTCACTTTTATTCTAAAAATGCCTTTTGGCCATTACCAAGATTGGAGTTGCCATGTTTTTTACTGTTAACCAGTTTCTTAAAGGTTGTATGCTTTCCATATGTGAGATGCTTCTCAGCATCTGTGGAGGATTTTAAGGTCTAAACTCCTAGGAAGCTTGTCTGTCATAAGTTAGGAAACAGTATGCTTGGTAGGACTTTGGGTATTTTTTCCTAGGCTACTAGTCTGGTCATGCTGCATTGCCCCAGCACTTTAAGGTTAGGAGGAAGAAGAGTTGGTTGTAGCCATTTTTATGAAGCCCTACGTAGCTTGATGCTGCTTCTGGACCAGATTCAGCTGACACTTAAACCACCAGCAACATTTGCTTAATTCAGGGGATGCAAAATTACCCACTTTCCTGTGATGGAAAGGATCCTCGCCCTCTCAAATGTAAGTCCTCTAATACATTGAACTTTCACAGGTGCATGTATAATAAGCAAAGTATTCTCTGGTGCTCATGAAGAGAACTGGGAGCTGTGGTCATGGCTAGGACCGGTCCATTTCTGCTGCTTCTTCATCTTTTTCTCTCAGGCAAGAACACTAAGGCTATAGGCAGACATTGTCTTTTGGATCTTTCAATCAAGTGGAAAAGGCAGTTGACTTCAGCCACTTCACAGCACTCCTTCCCAGACACCACTGCTCCTTGAGATGTGCTTGTGCGATACGTCCTCGGCCAGTCTCGGTGCCTGGTGGGTGGATGTGAGAGTGTTCCATAGTAAATCTTTCGATAATCTGGTACTCTGAGGCAAAGAGAGCGATGATGAACCTCTCCCACCAGCACATCTGAGTTCAGCAAAGGGTGGCTGTCCTGAGCTGCAGTTACTTTACAGTGGTAACTCCTGGTATTGGAGTGTTTGGCTTCTAGGACAAAAGTGTAAGTGTATGAAGACAAACTTTAGCAGTATAAAATTTCTTGGCTTCCAAATATAAAAATGAGTTGATTGTTTTGGAAAATAGATGGTTGTATTAGAGTTATTTAAGACCTTCTAGAGTGGATTGACTTTTATACTTAGTTTTGAAAGAGGAGCCCTACGCTATTTTTTCATAATAGCCTTAAATTTCAGTAAAAGCGAACTTCTGTGCTTTTGAAAAGTGCAGCAGACTACAGTTGTGGGAGGAAGGGGAAGGAAGAGGAGATTTTAAATATTCTTCAGAATTTGTGAAGGTGAACAGAGATCTCAATCAAGCTTAAGCTGTATTCTCACTGATTCTGTAGTCCAGGTATACTGTGATACCTGTTTTGCTATTGAATCATTTCCTCAGCCCAGCCATCTGCCCCCATCGTGTCAAAAGAGGAACCTTTTGCCTTAATTGCACTTACCCCATTGTCTTCCTCCAGCTGCTGCATTGCTCTGGCTGTGCTCACATGCCTCGCAGTTGCCATCCGGGCAACACGTTTTACTGCAAAGTTTGTCTTTTACGAAAATGGAAATGGAATTACGCACTTCCTTGCCCCCGCTTTCTCCCCCAGTGCCTGTGGGCTGGTGCGAGACGAACCCGAGGTTCGGGTTGCCGCAGGACGGCTTGCTCTCTGGGAACAGCGTAACGTACGCCGCTTGTAGTGGCATCCTCTGAGCAAATCCTTGTGAAAGTAATGCTGCTGTCAACCCGGAGTTGTTGTTGTCGACCCGCTTTTTTTGTCTTTTAACGGTTGCTCATGCTTTGGAGTGGAGGACTTGACTGATGCCGTTAAACATGAGGCTGGATGGGGTTTTTTTCAGTTTACTATTTTATTGTACTATTGCAAATGAAAAGGTGAAAATAAAATACGTCCTCTGCTCTCCTTGGTCACGGTGCGGTTACTAAACGCTGTAGATGTGCTGTATTTTAGTGGGGAGAATGCACGTTGCTCTCCGTGTCGCTGTGTGCGCCGTGCGGGCAAGTAGGAAGCGTTTGGGAGCAGCTGCCAGGCATGCCAGGCCTCCCGAAAGGGTGCGGGGAATCGTGGCCTCACAGGTTACTGTGGTGCACACTGAGGGTTTCTGCATCTGGGTGTATGGGATGTACTCGTACATCTGCTGCATTTTGCAGGTTTTTTTATTATTGTGGGTTTTTTATTAGTTTTTACTACTTTTAGGTACTCTTTGGGGAGTTTTTTCAGAGGCATGGCCCACAGCTGGATGATGGTGCCTTTTTAGTTATGGTGGTGCTCCAAAGGCTTGCGTACAAGCCGGAGAATTTATTATTCTCTTCTATTGCGGTGATTTTATTTCTGCTGCTGATGCTGCT